>NC_136490.1:10784834-10892334 GCF_053919585.1 Euprymna scolopes
TAAAAAAAAGTGCTCTTTATATGCGTGGATTCAAAAAGAACCCTTTTAGCTAGTTGGCACAATTACTCCAAAGTACGATATATATATATACAATTAGGAAAGTATATATAGTAAGGTATGTGGATGGGGTGGAAATTCTCCCCAGCCAATAAGATTTAGCCACGAAATCTCCACGAAATCCTAAGCCCAAGGTCCCTGGGTGGGCACGATTCCCATACCTGAAATCTTCTCACAATTTTAAAGGTCAGATGTCAATTCTGACATCCGAGCTTGGGTTCATTTTAGGCCAGACAATGTTATAATTGAAATTTCCTGTTATCAACTTTTACCGTAAAAATATATTTCTTTGGTTTAAAACAATATCTATTTTGACATGAAATAATATATATATATATATATATATATATATATATATATATATATATATTTATCTTCTCTATCTTAAATCTTCGGGTAATCTGGCGTCACCGGGGAATACAAAGCTACCTCAGCGTAGTTCTAACGCTCCTCAATGGGGAGATTAGTTTACAATATATGAGGATCAAAGTCAAAAAGAATTTTTGAAATAGATGCTTTTCGATGTAAAAAGATCGCGATTTAGCTGAAGCTTAGATGCAAAAGGAAAATATATTGACAACAGAAAAATATATACTGATGTATATAGATTTATTGATCAATTTGAACATATGGGAATACGATACAGTGTGTAGGAGTTATGAAAGCTTTTTATGCCAGGCATTTCGAAGCCTAATATATCTCATAAGATGCTATGTAACAAGATAATGATGCAACGTCTAGCAAGAGGCATATTAAAGGATTTTGTGAAAGTTGAATATATTAGATGAGGTTGTTTAGGGGATTATTAGATTGTGTTAAATGGTAATAAAACGAAGGAACACAGTACTTTTAGGAATTTTAGGAACGACACATATTCACATATTACAGGCAAAGCGAATTGAGCAATACCATTCCTCAACGATAGGGCGTTTGCACACGACCTCCTTCGCCGCGTGACAATCTCTGACTGCCAGTCACCGGCACTCGATACCGGAAGTGACGTCACCAGAGGAAGTGACGTCATGAGATAGTCTATTAATCCCATGGAGGGGCGTCTAATAAATTATGAAATTTTAAATATGTTAGATGAGCTTTAGTATGATGTAGCGATAGATGATGGAGTACGCTTTATCGTAACTACTCCCTAAAGCGTACTCCCTTCTCATATACACTGTATTATATTCCCTCTTCAAGTTGATCAATATATATATATAGTCTTGGAAGTTTTTAACGTTTAAAACTATACAAAAAATATTTTTTTAACATTCGTTAGAAAACCATCTAGTCAGTAAGTCATTTAATCACCTGCAATCACTGCATCAACTCGCTCTCGAATTTACTATAATACCAATACTTTATTTTTCAAGGGATCATTAGTTGTTTACCATGAAACACTGTTTTGGGGATTTAATATAATTATATATATATATATATATATATATATATATATACATACACTTTTTTATTATCCAAAGTGCCAAATGTCTTGTGCACATTTCAATACCTCATATCAAATTGAGTGAGAAAGTCTAATGACTTCATTTTCCAATAGGATGGGGTGCCACCACACTGGAGCCTCAGCGTTAAGCAGTTTCTGAACACAACACTCCCAGACAGCTGGATTAAATTATCTGAGTAAGATGATCACGTCCTCATGCCCTGACTTCCCAGATCTCCAGATCCCACAACTTGCGATTTTTTGTAGAGATTTGTCAAAGGATTGGTTTATGCGCCCCCCCATTCCAAGAGACGTGGATCAGCCTGAATAACAGAAACTGTTGGAACTATTGACAACGGAGTGCTGGGACGCTTTTAACAAGAATCTGACTATCAGTTTGGTGTGCGTCCTGTGACCAATTTGAAAAACTCGAGGTTCTTGGGATTACTAGCTTTCTGAATATACCAGATACATTTTTATATTCTTATTCAAATGTCAAAACTTTGGGAACACACTGTATTTTCTCACCCCCCCTCTCTCTCTCTCTACATATTTGGTGCTGCTAAGATTTCAATGAAGTAATTTTTGTTTTTAATTTAATTTGCAGTCTAGCCTGGGTATATGGCGTTTCCCGGGTGTTTGGACGTGTGTGTTGGTGTGTTGAGCAATAAAAATTAAAACATAAAAAAGTGGTAGTAGGCAGACAGGCTCAGACCCGTAGCGCGAATGAGGAAAAGAAAATGAAAAAAAAAGTTACATCTTTGCTGTTGTGCCCATCGCACAACTGGAAGTGGCGTAGGTCTAAATTGAGGCTATAAAATCGAAAAAAAAAATGGGATGAATTTTGAAAAAGCGACCCCTCCCTGTAAAAAAAGTGCTCAATTAAGGGTAAAAAAATTAATGTTTTTATCCAATTCTTCGATATTTGTCGTCCGAAGGGTCGAGCTTCAAAATTATACCGATCTCCTGAATATCCGCCGCCTCTATCAAAATTCTTAGGCATACATACATACATTTAAACAAACAGGTGAGATCTATATTATAGATGTCTTAAACTTATACAGAAAATAGTTGTATGATAGATTATATAATACTTTTCAATTGATGATATGAGTTACTTCCCCAAGGGGTTTTCCGGTCATAATTTTCATATTACTAGTTGTACTAACGAGACTACATACACTGTTCTGGAAGTTAAGGGTTCAATCCTCAGTGCGAGCGATGCTAAGAATACAACTATGAATTAAAACTTTTAGTCAAATTGCAAACATACGACTCTCATGGATCATGTGCATATTGCCGTGTACGAAAGCAAGATTTCCCGAAGAAAGACGTGTAGTATTAAGAATCCCAGCTTAATTGCTATATAGGTAGTTTTAGAAATAGAAAGTTATGTAAGTATATTTTCATTTCCCATCACCGAGTTGGCAGGGTCACAAAAGTTTAGGTTTGACAGGTATCAACCTAGAGAGAATGCACCGGAAATTAGGGGTAACACGAGAATTGTGGTCGTAGGCTTCCGGTTGACGACCACATGGGCTGAGAGTGGTTTAGGCAGCAGAGGAAGCAGATCGGAGATTTCAGGTTTCTTCCGACAATCAGAGTCCGAGATGATAGGTTTGCCTTGAAATAAAAGATTGAAGCTTCAAATCCATCTTGTTTATCGATGCATCTGTCTGCAGTGACCACTTCCCAACGAGACGGCAGACCAGCGAGCAGTAGATATCATCCGCTGACCAAGGCAACCAGGTATGTACACATTATACATGGCACATGCACGTCTCAAAGTCTTTCAAAGCAAGAAACGGTGAAAGGATAAGAACACACATAACAGTGAACTGCACGTAACATACGTAAGAGCATACACACCCACACATGTAAGAACACAGACTCGTAAAACTAATTTTAAAAGTAAACGAAACGTAAAAGCAATCGGAAAAAGATAGTAACAAGAATACAACAAGAATACGTAAAAGAGAACGATTAGCAACGGAAACGTTTAGTAATAAATAAATAAATAATAAACAGGACAGCAAACATTAACGGAACAGTCGGATGTTACATCGGCTGAAACTCTGTGAAACTAAAACTCAAGAGTAAAACGGTAAGTTGAATAATTTATATTGGCATTGATTAAACATTTAAATATAAAATCGAATAATTATAATTTCAATTTTATGCAAATTATAACTATTTGTATTTTCAGATGGGGGTTTAACTTTTGGGGCGACTCACAAGTGTGTTAAGATGTTGAGAATCTTGTTTGTCTTTTTAAAATCGATTACATGATTGATAAAGCTTTGTTTAAACTTTATACTTTACTAATTAATCTGATGATAGAAACTTTTATTCATCATCTTTTATTTAATATAAGATGAGGAATAAAAAGTTATATAATCAAATTAATTAGAAAATAATGAGATAAAAACCTTTATCGGTTATGTCATAGATTTTTAAAAGACAATCAAACAATTTAATAATTACACTGGAACAATAACATTGACACCAATAATAAGATAGGTATTCCTTTGAATACTTCTACATCTACCCTATCTTCAAGGTAATCTTAGCTAGAAATAAATTCATAGATCCAAGTTTACTTACTAATTTCGCAGACATTTACATTCTGAGACATGAATCTCTTGAGACTTTGTTAAAGAACTCTTATTCATACTAATCATCTATTTTATATGATTGTATTAGGTATTGATAATTCTTTTATATTATAGTTTCATAATTTATATATATGAGTTTTCAATCTACCCTATTATTTCTGCAGTAATTCATTCATTTAATCTTAAAATTTTATCCAAGATTAATCGTATATAACTAATACATCATTATTTAGCTATTATCTAACCTTGTGTTAATAGCCATTTTAAACGTATTTTCGATTACTTAATTATTCTAGTAATTTTACGCCAGCATACCGCCTTTTATAATATTTTTCTTAATTAAATAAAATAATTGTTTATTTTTTTAGCTTTAAACCAGCTGAAACTGAAATTATTTACATTTAACTTTATTTTTGTTTAATTTACAGACCTCTCAATCTATATATTTGAATCGACTTATTCCCTATTTTATAATATCCAGACTACCTCTCGATCCATTTATTCTATATTCTTCACGCTTTCTGCTGTCCTTCTCTTATCGAGACATTTCCTCCTCTCCTTGACCACTTCTTATATGCTCCGCGCATCCTACTCTGACTCGAAGGCCGTAAAGACGTTTTACTTTCTATTCCTATCTCCCCCTGCCATCCTTTTCCTTAAAAAAAAAATTCAGCTTTGTCTTTCTCTTTCTTTGAGCATTTTTTAAAGGGGATCTATATATTGGATATAATTTTTCCTTCCGTTTGATTAGAGGCTGGAACAATAAGCTAAGAAAAAAGGGTTTGCTGTTTGTTTAAAATTTTTATTTTATTTCCATTTATTTAGAAATATAACAACTTACACCTGTTTAACGTCCAATTACCCTGAATTTATTATGCCTACTTTTGCTAATCAGAATGTTTATTTTGACCAGTTGGATTTTACCGTATAAAAATAGAACTTTTTCTACATACTTGACCCAAAAAAGTAGGATTTAATACCTCAAAAATTCTACATTTGCAAACGAATGTTGCCTTTCACTCTATTCGAGTACATAGGAAACAAAATCACACACTGTTCCTTTTTATATAATAGTACTATTAGCGGCTACTTGATTTAACAAAATTGGATTTTACCTTCAATGTGGCAATTTTCAACCAGTCTGGAACGTAAAAAAATCCTTTACTATTCTAGGAGCGCCACTGATCGGATACCTGGACCCCATATCCTTTTTTTTTATTCAATCCACTTTTCCTACTGCCCCTTTTTATGCCTCTTTAAAAGATTTTAATCTTTAATATATTTTAATGTATATTCTAAATATAAACGTAAGGCAAACGAACAATGTTAAATGTAAAAATCGAAAAAACAAAGACAAAAAAGAAAACAGAAAAACGAACGTTAAAACTAAAAACCAAAAGAAAAAAACACGTGAAAAATAGCTTAAATAAGCCTGTTTCAATATTAAAATTTAAAAAATCGGTGGGTACCCGGGTGTTTTGGGGAGTGTGTGATCGAAGTAAAAAAAACAAATACAAAAACAAAAACCCCAGAAAAACGAAGGTTACGTGAGAAATGACTTAAATAACCTTGCTTCAATATTTAAATTTTAAAAAATCGAAAAAAAGACATCTCACACCACGATTCGAACCCAAAACACTTAGATAATGAATCAACGATCTAACCAACTGAGCTAACACGACGTACATGAAATTTAGTCAGTTCTACGACTATTTAAACTAAATCATCTGACGCATGTGTAGAACGGTTTTTGTTGACCCCCCTGTAGAAAATTGTCGCTCAGGGTGAAAAAATTAACGGTTTTGACCAATTTTTCGGGCGAAGGATGTAGCTTTAATATGATACCAAGTTTGTGCATTTTTGTTCTGTCTGTCGAAAGTTTTTAGCGTACACACAAACACACATACATACACACATTTTCGCTTTTATATTTATAGACTAGCGAGGAGTACCCGGCGTTGCCCGGGTGTTTTTCGGTGTGTTTGGTCGGGCGAGGTGGGGGTGTTAATGAAAACCTAAGAATTAGCGAAATAAAAACCCAGAAAAACGAACGTTAAAAAACCCTGCTTAGCGGGGTGGATACCCGGCATTGCCCGAATGTTTGTAAGTGTGTGTGGTTGTTAATGAAAACCTAAGAATAATCGAAGTAAAAAAAGGAAACAGAAAAACGAAGCGGGGCGTACCCGGGGGGGGTAAATCAAAACATCGAAAAACACACACACACACAAAACTAACGTAAGGCAAACGAACGATGTTAAATGTAAAAATCGAAAAACCAAAAAAGAAAACAGAAAAACAAACGTTAAAAAAATACACGTGAAAAATGGTGTAAATAATCTTGTTTAGATATTAAAAATGGTGTAAATAATCTTGTTTAGATATTAAAATTTAAAAATCGGTGTTTTTGGGTATGTATGGTCGGTCGGAGGTGTTAATGAAAACCTAAGAATAAGCGAAGTAAAAAAAAAAACAAAAACAGAAAAACGACTGTTATGTGAAAAATGGCTTAAATAACCCGGCTTCAATATTTAAATTAAAAAAACGCTCTAACCAACTGAGCTAACACAACGTACATGAAATTTAGTCAGTTCTTCAATTATTTAAACTAAATCAAGTCATGACGTCATCTGACGCATGTGTAGAACCGGTCGTCGTCATGAGAGGACGGTTTTTATTGACCCCCCTGTAGAAAATTGTCGATTTCAGGGTGAAAAAAATAAGGTTTTTTGGCCAATTCTTCGATATTTTTCGGGTGACCTTTAATATGATACCAAGTTTGTGTATTTTTGTTCTGTCTATCGAAAGTTTTTAGCGGACACACATACATACAAACATACATACATACAAACATTTTCGCTTTTATATATATAGACTAGAGGGGGTACCCGGCGTTGCCCGGGTGTTTGAAGGTGTTAAATAAAAAAGAAACCGCGGGGCGGGGATAAAAGTTTGTAGGATCGAACCCGAAGCCCTGAGGCGAAGTTTGAAAATAAAATCAGCCAGCCAGAATTAGTTACTGAAAGATGTTTGAATTTATTTAAGTATGAACCAAATTGACAGGTATGCTCACGGAAGTCGTCGAGCGTTACGACGACGACAACATTCAGCAAATGAGGTCAATAACCATGTTTTTTTGTTATAAGCGAAGTAAAAAAAGAAAACAAGCATTAAAACTTAAGCGGGGGGAGGGTAATCAAAACATCGAACAAAACAAAACAAAAAAAGTAACGTATGGCAAACGAACGATGTTAAATGTAAAATTCGAAAACACAAAAAAATTAAATAAGCCTGTTTCGATATTAAAATTTTTAAAATCGGTGGGTACCCGGGTGTTTTGGGGTGTGTGGTCGGGGGTTGATAAGCGAAGTAAAAAAAATAAAACAGAAAAACGAACGTTACGTGAAAAATGGCTTAAATAACACTGGTTCAATATTTAAATTTAAAAAATCGAAAAAAAAAGAAAGACATCTAACACCACGATTCGAACCCAAAACGTTTAGATAATGAACCAACGCGTTAACTAACTTATCTAACGCGACGTACATGAAATTTAGTTAGTTTTTCAACTATTTAAAGTAAATCAGGTCATGACGTCATCTGACGCATGCGTAGAACCGGTCGTCGTCGCGAGAGGACCGTTTTTGTTGACCCCCCCCTGTCGAAAATTGTCGCTTTCGGGGTGAAAAAATGATCGTTTTGGGCCAATTTCTCGATATTTTTTGAGCGACGGATGGAGCTTCGATATGATTTTTTTGTGATTTTTCGTCGTGTCTGTCGAAAGTTTTTAGCGGACACACAAACACACATACATACATACATTTTCGCTTTTATATTTATAGATTACCGCACAAAAATATTTTCTCAGACGTTGAATCACAACATTAATTAAGCTGTGGTTTAATTCATTTCGTTATTCGGATATATGTTTGCTATCTGCATATCTCTACAATTATATAGATGCAGCTTTGTATGTGTGTTCGTTCCTTATAGACTCCGAAACGACTGAACAGTATTTCTTTAAAATTTGCAGAACATTAGTGCATAAGTCTGGGTGTGATCTTTGTAAAGTTTTGTCTCAGAATACTCCCGTAATTACCAATAATCGAAACACTTTTCTAAATTTATCTATAATCAGTAAAGCCATTTTTCCATGTCATCCGCTTAGCAACAATGATAGCACAACGAACCGTGAAAATTCTTCTGTGGGTAAGTTGATAGAGTTTTTTCTTTTCTTTTTTTTTTTGTTGCATGACGTGGTCTATAGGTTCAAACTCCGCATGTAAATTTCTTATCTTTTTTGTTTATACAAAATAATTTTATAAAAGAAAGAGTAGGTTCTCTAGAGTGCGATGTAGAATAACATATTTTATACTAAGTGCACTGTATGGAGGCATATGAAGCCTCCTCCTGGGCCAGTTCACGGATTTCGATGACAGAAATATAGGAGTGTGAAATATTAATTCAATTCCGGGCCACATCGGGTTTCTCTGCTAGTATTTATATATTTACACTGTTAAACTTATCAAAACAAAAAAAAAAATGAGCATTAGGCAAGATTCCCTTAATTTTAATTTCCATTTGAGATCCTTTAAGTTAATTTAATTTAGCTTTAAATTTACATTAGTTTCAAATATTAAAATCATGTAATGAATTTGGAACAAAATTAGACAAAGGATTTAAGACATGTGTAAACCCATTACGTTTGTAAAATTAATGATGCCCATCCTGGGACGGGTACTTATCAAATCTATATTAGATATACATCAGATTTCGTAGGAGAAAGTCTTTGTCATAATACAAAGCTTACAGAATCTCTTAGCATTGAAAGCCAGTAAAACACTTCTAACGACATGTCAACGTTCGAATAAATGTGATATTTTTCGTCCGTTCAATAAAATGTAAAATAAAGTTGTAGACATTGATTTATGTTGATGTGTAATGTTTACGAGAACGTCTTTCTAACGCTGAGATTAGAAGTTGAGGAATGTATTTTTATTTCAGATACATAAAGATTTCTCTTGTTCAATGTGCAATAGCAGCTGCCAACATGTGGCTTGCCAAGAGATTATTTAGCGTAAATATTCGTTTTGACTTGAGAGATTATTACCTGGTTGATTAGAAGTCTTTTTACGATAAAAATCAGAGAGCTAGAATGATGTTGAAATTAGCAGCACGCATTTAAAGTGTCAGTTTTACATAAGGGAGACACCGTTTATTGAGGTTCAAAGACCACTATACTACAGATAAAGGTTAAAGAGTTTGTCAGGTCAGTCACGGAAGCAGTTCGATTCGTTAACTGGAGAAAATGTAAAAGACAAAGATGTTTCTCAATTGTTCGGCTGTGAAGTGTCCGATTTCGTATGTGTAAACACTTAGACACGTGTACCCAATCGATGAACATTGACATGTATATACACACAAACATAACATTTAGACGATACATTTATATAGACACTTATATTACATATCATTCAAACACGGTAGTATTTGAATGGTTAAGTTGCAGTTTTAGTCATTTAGAACTGCTTTAAACCTTTACCGCTCATTTGTTTTTCAACCAAATTTCAAACAATTTTTACAATTTATAGATCACCTTCTCAGCTATATTGTAAAAAAAAAACCCAAAGAAAACATAAAAAACATTTCGTTCAGTAAAACAAACGTTATGATCAATTTACTGGTGTTTCAAATCGTAAAAAACATAAGGATGTGAAGCGACGTATTTTTTATAACTGGTTTCCGTAGTAACCACTTCGCTACAGCGACTAATGTTGCTAATAATTCACCGCTCCCACGCAAAGAGAAATAACAAGTGAAACAGAGAGAATGAAAGCAGACGAGTGCCGTACATTTTCTTTTTAACATATGTGTATGTTATGTTTATGGAAGCAAACAATAAGACTGAATTTTAACAAACAAGTGAATTTAGTGGAATTCTCGAAAAATAATGGATTACAATAGTTCCTCTACGTGTTTATATAATTGTCTGTATCCTCTTTTTATTACGTGTACTGCAATAGAAAAATGCGAACATGAAAAGTAATATGGTTAAACTTAAACATGGAAAAGTAAATGACTAGTTGTTAAAACTGGAAAAGAAAAGGACAAGATATTCTAGTAAAAATTAATACATTTATAACATGAAACATTGCAGCATTAAGAATTTGTCATATAATGTTAAATTGAATTAAACAATTCTTAATGCTGCAATATTTCAAGTTATATCCTATTATATAGGATTCAACACCCGCAAAGCCTAATCCTATCAATGCAAGAAGTATCGGCTATCAAATCACTACACAATAGTGATATAATACTACCATGCAACGCCACAGTGTTTATCGATAGAGCAGAATATTTGAAGTTGCAAATCGAATTGCTACTGTTCAATAGAGTTTTCAGTTTGAAATGATTCCTTTAAATACATCGACATTTTATACATTGGTCCAAGCAAAGTGACCCGACGTTACCAGGAATTGAATAATTATCAACGATTGTTTCATAGTCCCATCTTTCATTGAAAGCTTTGAAATCGACCATTTTCAACGAAATCGATGAATCGCCTGTTGTATAGAGGCTATTGTTGATTTTAAGAAATCTTTATATACAATAACTTGCATTTAAGTTTAAAATGAAAAATAAATTCAGAAGGTGTAAACTTTGGTCAAATCGCCTGGTTCTTCTTTCAACGGATTGTTTCGATTATCGACCTTTATAAAAGACATCCATCTAAAAACACTGCCAAGCACATAAAGTGCCTTCGTGTGAAATTTCATAAAAATCAGCCAACCCGCTGTCGAGTCCATAGGGAATAAACGCACAAAGTTCAGTTTATATAATAGTAGAGATAGGGATAAGCGCTAACACTGGTGAATCATAATTCTTCGTGATTTCTTGAAAGTGTTCATTTGTTGTTTAAAAATATTTCATAAATTTAATCACAAAGCAAAATTATGGGGTTTACAACATTGTTAAGCTCTAACTGAACCGGAAATTGAATCACTTAAACCTGAAAAAATTGCCATAGTTTTAAAACATTAAACTTTTTAACTGACAAGAACACATGACAATTGAGAAATATTGAATTTTCGATTGACAAACATGCTAATCTGTTGGCCAGCTTGTATACAACTTGGAAATGCCTCACACGCGTAAGATTAAAAGCAATCTGCAATTGAGATCAAATTAGCTAAAAGCAATTCTATTTGGCAGGTGTTTTTCTGAACGTTCAAATGTAAAAGGTGGAAAAATGTTTTCAAATTGAGGACGCCCTCGAAACTGTAAATGTCAACGCCCTAGGCTTTAGACAATTATGCCTATCGGTAAACTCGGCACATAATGAGCTCAAAACTGACAAAAGGCTTAAAATATTTTTTCAGCGATTTTACTTGGTAAACGATTTACCTCAAGTAAGATCAAATCTCTACATTTCTCCGAAAAAAATCTTACCTGCAAAATAAAATTATTGAATAAAATTTGCAAGATAGGTTTTAAAAAAAAAAGAGAAAAAAGGAGTCACCATTTATCAAAGCCCGGGAGCCACTCGAGGATAATGGTTAATGAGTTTACGGTAGTCAATTGGACAATATCGTAAGAATTGCAATAAGTGAAATTCGATAAATTAGATTACTTAAGGGATCTGCTCATCAAGAACTTGTTTACGTTGGTCTTGAAGACGACCATATTGTTGTCAGTTGGAATGCAGGAAAACGGAACAGAGTTCCACAGGCGTGCATTTCTAATAAAGAAGCTTTGTTCATGTAATCTACGATAAAGAGTAGGGAAAATTATTGAGAGTAATAGCAAAGTCTATTAATTACTTTTTATACACTGTCACAAAGAAGTTCTATGTAACATTTCCAATTATTAGTTCAGTAAAGGTACAAAATATTTCTTCAAATGCAATTGAAATATAAAGGAAAAATATTTGGAAAAACATAAATAGAGAGGCTATCAAATAAAAGGATAAAAATTGAAATAAAGCTATAAACGAAGAGGGATAAGAAAGGAGAGGGTGTAAGAAAAGAGAAAGTGTAAGAAAAGAGAAAGTGTAAGAAAAGAGAAAGTGTAAGAAAAGAGAAAGTGTAAGAAAGGAGAGGGGATAAGAAAGGAGAGGGGATAAGAAAGGAGAGGGGGCAAGAAAGGACAGGGGGTAAGAAAGGACAGGGGGTAAGAAAGGACAGGGGGTAAGAAAGGACAGGGGGTAAGAAAGGACAGGGGGTAAGAAAGGACAGGGGGTAAGAAAAGACAGGGGGTAAGAAAAGACAGGGGGTAAGAAAGGAGAGGGGGTAAGAAAGGAGAGGGGGTAAGAAAGGAGAGGGGGTAAGAAAGGAGAGGGGATAAGAAAGGAGAGGGGATAAGAAAGGAGAGGGGGTAAGAAAGGAGAGGGGGTAAGAAAGGAGAGGGGGTAAGAAAGGAGAGGGGGTAAGAAAGTAAAGAGGGTAAGAAAGTAGAGAGGGTAAGAAAGTAGAGAGGGTAAGAAAGTAGAGAGGGTAAGAAAGGAGAGAGGGTAAGAAAGGAGAGAGGGTAAGAAAGGAGAGCGGGTAAGAAAGGAGAGCGGGTAAGAAAGGAGAGCGGGTAAGAAAGAAGAGGGGGTAAGAAAGAAGAGGGGGTAAGAAAGGAGAGGTAGTAAGAAAGGAGAGGTGGTAAGAAAGGAGAGGGGGTAAGAAAGGAGAGGGTGTAAGAAAGGAGAGGGGGTTAGAAAGGAGAGCGGGTAAGAAAGGAGAGCGGGTAAGAAAGGAGAGCGGGTAAGAAAGGAGAGCCGCTAAGAAAGGAGAGCCGCTAAGAAAGGAGAGCCGCTAAGAAAGGAGAGCCGCTAAGAAAGGAGAGCTGCTAAGAAAGGAGAGCCGCTAAGAAAGGAGAGCCGCTAAGAAAGGAGAGCCGGTAAGAAAGGAGAGCCGGTAAGAAAGGAGAGCCGGTAAGAAAGGAGAGCCGCTAAGAAAGGAGAGCCGCTAAGAAAGGAGAGCCGGTAAGAAAGGAGAGCCGGTAAGAAAGGAGAGAGAGCCGGTAAGAAAGGAGAGAGAGCCGGTAAGAAAGGAGAGCCGGTAAGAAAGGAGAGCCGGTAAGAAAGGAGAGCCGGTAAGAAAGGACAGGGGGTAAGAAAGGAGAGAGGGTAAGAAAGGAGAGAGGGTAAGAAAGGAGAGCGGGTAAGAAAGGAGAGCGGGTAAGAAAGGAGAGCGGGTAAGAAAGGAGAGAGGGTAAGAAAGGAGAGAGCGTAAGAAAGGAGAGAGGGTAAGAAAGGAGAGAGGGTAAGAAAGGAGAGAGGGTAAGAAAGGAGAGAGGGTAAGAAAGGAGAGGCGGTAAGAAAGGAGGGGCGGTAAGAAAGGAGGGGCGATAAGAAAGGAGAGGGGGGTAAGAAAGGAGAGGGGGATAAGAAAGGAGAGGGGGATAAGAAAGGAGAGGGGGATAAGAAAGGAGAGGGGGATAAGAAAGGAGAGGGGGATAAGAAAGGAGAGGGCGGTAAGAAAGGAGGGGCGGTAAGAAAGGAGAGGCGGTAAGAAAGGAAATCGGGGTAGAAAGGAGAGGGGATAAGAAAGGAGAGGGATAAGAAAGGAGAGGGGATAAGAAAGGAGAGGGGATAAGAAAGGAGAGGGGATAAGAAGGGAGAGTTGTAAGAAAGGAGAGTGGTAAGAAAGGAGAGTGGTAAGAAAGGAGAGTGGTAAGAAAGGAGAGCGGGTAAGAAAGGAGAGGGTTGTAAAAAAACTGCTTTTGTTACTTTTATAGACAACACGGTCTCGTTTTTATATCAATAATTTAGTAGAGAATATTATTCAGAAGATAAATGTTCATGCTGATGATACAAATGTCTATTCTGGTGTTTCTTCATGACTATCTCCGCGGGATTATGGAAAGTATAAAACTGATCCAGAATTGACTTGAGGTCAATTGAGGTACAAAATGTCTTGTTTCCCTTTCTATCTCTTGTCTATCAGTTGTATACGCACCCCTTTTTTCCTGCAAATTTCATGGATAACTCTGCTCGTGGGGAGAAAACAACTCTGAAAGTTCTTTGTCTTTCTTATTAAATTTTTATACGTTAGATGCATTGCTCTTTCAGAATCTTGTAAAGTTGGATCTCCTTATCGCCCCGAACCATTTTCTATCGCTTGAGGTTATTATTTATCTCTCCAAAACTAATGTCTGAAGTACTATTGTTATATTTAAGCTTGTGAATCGGTTTTATTCGGGAGTTTAATGTACAGAAACGTATTTTTAATTTGATTGATTATAACCCTATTTTCAGAGATGTAAACGTTATACTCATTATTTTCCAAAAATGCTGTTATGGCATGTATCCCTGAAAATTGTTTGATCAATTTCCTCCTTTGTTCGTGCTCGTTTGACTAGATAGCCTATTGATCTTCATCGATTCGCTTTTGTATACATAATCGTAATACCGTTTCTTATTTCAGTAACTTCAAGCTATGAACTTGTGGAACTCTTTCTACTAACCGTTTACCTCCTACCTATACTTAAGGTCTTTTCACAACTAAGGCCAATCTTTACCACATTATTGGATAGTAATAGCTTATGAAAATTTAAATCGTGTAATGTATGAGAATTTAACTGCCATGTCAACAATCTGTTAGAATATTAACTACATATGTTGACATGGCAGTTTGCAATGACGTCGCGCTAACAATATCTGTTGACGGTTTGTCTTTGTTATCAAGGCTGCCAGCAATCTTTGTAGACATTCTCTTGTAAACACAAATTTTAGCTTATCTTACTTTTGATCCGATTTTGACTTCTGGGTAAATAGACAGATTATATGCAAGTCATGTAAGTGAATAGAGTTTTAAGAGTTTTATTCCGAATTTATGATTCTTGTTCAGAATAAATTGACGGAATTTTAAACTTCTTCTGAAGGTAATTAGGGTTTCATTGACAACGTCACTTCATGAAATACATACAAATTTTCAATTTCTAACGAAGAGATGAAATAAGACCTGTATCTTTATTTATCTACTTCCATCTATAGTTTCATTGATGTTCGGGATACGGGAACAGTTTATTTAAATAAACTGAAATAATTCAATCTATTTATACACATTTTAGAAGAAATCGAGTTTTTGTGGAATATTACTCCAATATAACAAGATGGAATATTTTTCATCTATAGTAAGATTTCTAAGAATGTTTCTGTTGTTGGAACCCATTTTGTGTGCGTACATGCAGGAGTCAGTAGGAGTGACTTGATAAGCATACTAATACTAAACCTTAAAGAAAACAAAGGGAAAATGTGTTTCTGCAAAACTCTTTTTGGTTAATTAATTTCTAATTAATTTTTTAAGGATTAAAAACTTTAATACTTTTTAGTTCTTTTTTTCTTTTTGAATTAAGAAACAAATAAAGAATAATAAAAAAGTTATTTTTAAGTCTTTGTTTCAAATCAAATTAAAATTTGTTCTTTGAATAAAATTTAAATAGAAATTATTAAGAAAACAGCTTTGTTTACTGGATTAATTTTAAAAATAACAAGAAAAACTACTATAGCGGTAAAGCACTAACCACCTGACGAATCGGACTCGTCGAAACGTAGCTAACCCGTTTTTAGCATAAATAGCCTCAGTATTATTCAAATATACGAAAACGTTATAGCTGCTCCCATCGATATATTTCTAGAAAACGGTGTGGCAGTCAACGTATTAAAGAGGGGAATGCTTTCTAGTCGACAATTAAACGGTTCAAAGCCCTTTCAATTATTTAAGTTTAAAGTTATTTCAATTTAACTATTTAGGAAAAAAATGATAATACCGGAAGTGAAAAAGAAAATGTGGAAAATGTAAAAACGATTTTTATCTAGTATAAATAATCTGTTGGCGCTGCTTCCGTAGTAACGACCCCTGCTATTGCCGCAAATCTATATATCAATAAAAGAATGTGTGTTAGAAGACACTTCTCAACCTATATAATCAACAAATTTTTTATCTACAGACTTGAAATTTAGTATATAGAGTATTCAGACATGTGGAAAAATTTTAAACAATTTTAATCCGGAAAAATGGCTGAGAAGGTGTCAATGTGTGTGTGTGTGTGTGTGTGTGTGTAAGGGGCGTCGGATTTTTATCTGTCAACTGTTTCACGACTGCGACTGTGCATGCGCGACCGAGAAACATGACAGCTTCTTTATGTTAGGAATAAGACTGTTTGAAAACACTTTCTAAATATTGTGTAAAGCTGGTGTAATAATTATCGTATTTGACTCAATATCTTAAGGTTTTGGTTTCGATCTTGGCTCGAGTATTTTTTCTACTTACAAAGAAGTGAACTGTTTCGAAAAAAATAATACTCACATACACATGTATGTATTCTGTATGAATTAAAATATAATATTTACACGTATTTTGCGACTGGGCAATACCGGGTGGCCTGCTAGTATAATATATTTGTGGAAAATGAGGAAGCAGTGTAAACGGCGGAATTTGGATTAAGTTGTAATGAAATCAGTCAGACATTTATTTGTTTGTTAGCAGCAGAGTGTGCTTTAGAAGAAAACAATTATAGACTTAGATCGATAAGCAATAGGTTAGATTATCAACGAAGCAATGTTTATAGTCTGAAATTCCTAGTTGGCATAATTATTATCAGAAAAAAAACTAAAGTGAACCAAATTATATACGTGCTAATTACATAGTGGAAGATAAAAAAAGTAAAAAAAAAAAAACAAATAAAAAGTTATCCTTCAGCTTAAATGCTATTAAGGTAGAACTCTTAAAATCGGACAGATTTAATTATTTATATGATTAGAGTAGGCATGATTTTTCACCTTTAAAACAATAACCGTTATTTCTAAGATGCGCATATTCAATCAGCGCGGGTAACGATGGAAATGATCTTTTCAAACTTTCACATGAAATAACGACTGACAAAAAGTATAGTATGTCGCATAAAGATTCGTGGACGTATGTGAAATATACTTCCATTTTTTTTGTACATTTTGATAAAATTTATTCCAAATCGAAGTTTGAAAGACAGCCAAACCGACCAACTGACAGAGCATATTAGAGATTTGAGGACGAATCTACAAATTCTCTAGAGGAACTATGTGTGTTTCCTTAACAAATTTCAGACTATTACAAAAACCAGTAATAATACTGTTTTCGAATTGATCTCGTAAAATATATATATTTTACAGAAGAGTCCCAGAAGAGGAAATTCAATATCTCGATAACATTATTGTGAGAAACTGGCATTTTGCCAATTCATACAGTTTGATAATATAAATTATCTCCAGTCATCGTAATTACGATCATACATTTTTGTATGACAAATAACCTACACACCTTTAGGAACAGCATTGTTTCAAAACTATGGAGCCTGAGTGAATGAAGGTGTTAAAATTGTATTATTAGGTTGGTGCAAAAACAATATCGTTTTCTCACATATGTTACTTATCATTTGGACACGTTTTTTGCTCTATCCAATCGTGTTATTCTTTACCGTTCTGAGTCTTCATTTTTTTACAGGCTTTTCGACAGCGTGGACAAAATTCAAATCCGTCCAATTTCTTGTTCCAGTTCTAACTAGGCCGACAAGCTATAGACAGCTCGTGATATCAATGATGCGTTTGGCCCACGAACGGTGGAACGTTAGTGATTGCACAGCGTGTGGCACAACGGTGGTTCAAGAAATTTCGCAATGGTGACGAGAGCCTCGAAGATGTAGATGGTCGACTGCGGTTGATAACGAACATTTAAAAGCCTTAATTAAGAAGTTACTATTGAACTTGAAGTAAACACTCAACAGTTTTTCGTCATTTAAAGCAAATAGGGAAGTCAAAAATGTTTGATAAATGGGTGCCGCATTAATTGAAAACTAATAAAAAAAATCGTCGTTTTGAGGCGTCTTCTACACTCCTCCAGCCCAACAAAACGACCCATTTCTCGAGCGAATTGTGACGTGAAGTGCATTCTCTACGACAACCGGCGACGTTCGGCACAGTGGTTGAATGCGGGAGAAGCTCCACAAAACTTTCACGAAGCCGAAATTTCACCAAGAAAGGTTATGGTGATTGTTTGGTAGTCTTTGGCCAGTTTCATCTACCATAGCTTCTTGAATCCAGGCGAAGCGATTATGGCGGAGAAGTACTGTCAACAAATTGACGAAATGCACCGAAGCTCTAACGTATGTGCCCAAGATTGGTCAATATGAAGGGATCAATTCTCCTCCATGGCAACGCTCGCCCGCATGTTGCTTAACTGATCTTGAAGAAACTGAAAGAATTGGCCTACGAGACTGCCTCATCAGCCATATTCACTGGATCTCTCGCCTACCGATTATCACTTTTTCAAGCATCCCAAAAACGTCCAGCGCGAAAAATGCTTCAAAAGCCAAGATGATGCAGAATCGGTTTTTACTGACTCCATCACTTGCAAAAATCCGTATTTCTATGCCAAGGAGATAAATAAACTTGTTTCGAATTCGCAAAAATGTCAATTCTAACGGTTGTTATTTCGATTAATAAAGTTGATTATGAAAGGAGTTGTGCTCTTTTGAAGTCGAATGCCAAAGACAAACATTATTTTTGCACCTAATAAAACGTTTATGTAAGGATGGATTGGATACTTCTCTTATAAGTTTTGACAGGTTAAGTTATCACGTCATAAACAGAATGTCCAAAGATGTTTCGAAGAGGGTAGTAAAGAGTAGTTGATTTAGTAGTTTCTTTCGCCCCCCCCCTCTAACTGGTGGAGTACGTGGGAAAAATCATATAACAATGTACACACATTTATTCAGGAAGTTCATTCGATTTATTCTCCACGGGTAGATAAGCACGTGTTAAAACCGTATGAAAAACGGAATTTGTTAGATGAAGTTAGATGGGAAACTTATATTAAAATTTAAAAGATTATGGAACCAGGTCATAGCGTTATGGATAGGAAGTCCGAAACAACACATAGCATAGATTATGGCAATGTATTTCTTTCGAATCTATTTAAATGGACCTTTTCTTTTTTTGTCTCCACCCTCCGGTGGGGGAGTGGGTGTGACAAATCATATCTCATTGGATGCAAAAGAAGAAAACATCAAATAGCCATTTGTTTACATCCTCACAACTACATAGAAAAAAAAACACAGCCGCTATCACCATAACAGGAGGAACATTAAACACCAGGAAAACGTTACTGCTGTTGAGAATCATTGATTTCATAAAAATCAGATGATTATTGTTGGCATTCGTTTCCTCGATATCTTTTTAGTTAGAATTCATTTTAAAAGACATCAGATAATTGCGAAAAATACGACGTGATTGCTAACATCTTAAGTGAAAGTGTTTCTGTTGAAGGAACTGGATTCAAACTTGGCACACCTAGGTTGTCCGTCCATGTCGTTAACGACTTAGCCATTGTCACCCTCTTCTGTTATTGTATATTCACTACAACAACATTTATTCATGAGAGACGCCTCTACTCATTCAACCACCTTATTTTAACAACGAGATACTTTGCTGTTCCGTCTCATCAGAAAGGTTACATGTAATCAAAATTGTTGTCAAGGATTCGCCTATAAGAACTTCTGTCTGATTGAACGAGAATCACTCCCTTATAATTTTTATAGTATGTTTCAATATGTTGTATAGTTTTCGAGATTGGGGGGGTGTTTATTCCGAAAGCCATTCTTAACATAGGAAGTTGGGAGTGTTTATACTATGCTGGGGTAGGTTGTAAAAATACCAACTGGAAAATACCGGGTAAAATTATAGGGAGGTGATTCTCGTTCAGGTCGCCGAACTTGTTAGAGCCACGGAACTTTACAGTTATCGACAACGCAAATAATCTATACGTGTTTCCTTGTAAGTCTAACAAATAAACTAACATTGACGATAAGTTATAGGTGTATAATACATTTGACGTTTATAAATTGTACGCAAAAACGTCGGATTTCATAGGCAAGATATAAAGCGTTTTAAATTTAGTAGATGCTACTTGTCAATATCGAAAATCATCGTCGGTTAGTATTTGGTCGTTACAGATAACGAACGGCTTAAAATTGTTCATTTTAGTTGCAAGTGAGTAGCGAGTTCTCGGCTTACAAGGCCACTATAACCAGATTTTAAATACTTTTCCTGTCTTCCAAAATACTCGCACATTTTAACTATCGACCTGATTAAACATGATTCATCATCATCATATCGTACGAACCCAAATATTCTATTGTTACCATTGGTTTCCCCGATATTTATTCTGTCAGATTTCTTTCTAGAAAGACTGACGAAAACAGACCACGAGAAAGTTGCCAACATCCTGATTTGCGTGGAACGAAATGGTTTCGAACTTTGAACACCAAGATCGACAGTCCGTGCGATTAACCACTAGACCTCCGTCAAGTCTGTAATATCGCATAATCACGTTAGCACACCGGTTTCCGTCAAATCATCGAAGTTAAGAAACGTTGATCCTGGTCATTAGTAAAATGGGTGACCAATTTGGGAAGACCAGGCGCTGTATGTAGGAGGACGTCGACACCTCCCTGCAAGAGTTGCAAAAACCTAACGTCGTCATCTCCCCTGACAGGGATATACATGCGACTGGGGACCGCTTTTGAATTTCATACTCCCATGAAACTTCCTCCTTCGGAAGAAGCCGTTTAAACCTGAATAGGGTTAGTACTGACGCAACCACACACAGTCATGTCCTACTTAACTTCCGGGATCTTAAATTAGGTTTAATAAACAAAGCACAGTTTATATTTATTCGACAAAAAGTCAAGAATTTGGCGATAAAATCATTAATTAGCAATATTTCTGCCAGTCCGTCTGTCACGCTTAAGTTTGAATAACATTCGTATCAATATAATTGAATCCTTGAAATGCGTCCGAAACTCCGTCGTTGATTAAACTATTAAACTGAGATTTGAAATAATCGTCGCTAAACGCACAGATTAAACGGATGCATCGCAATGATTTTTTTCAGAGTTGTTTCCTTTGAGATACTGGTTTTCAACGGAAGATAGCGCTACATGAATGCAATTTAGTTTTTGTATGCAACGACGCGATAATAAATTCAGAACGAGATTGGTCGGATTTGTTTGAACTGCTATGCTTCTTAACACCCTCGTGAAAGACGGACATTGACTATTAGTCTTGTTCTCATTGTGACGAGTCACCAACGTTGAAACTATGTAACTTTACATGTCATTATTTCGACACAATCCTGGCTCGCTTGAACAATTCCTACATTTTCGTGTTGTCATGGAGCGTTGCAGTATTTTGTATAGTAATTATTTGCACCGTTAACATTTGTATAATTTTATATATTTACATATGCTTAACCTGGCTTTAAAACTTATTGGTGTTACCAATAAATGCTAAAAATATGTAAATAAACGTCAAATCCAATATCTCAACCAACAATTTTCTTTTATACAATTTTTCGACAAGTTTTCTTATTTATAAGTAGGGTTAGGACAACAGCATATTCTCTTTGTGTTGATTTTCAGGTATATATCCATTGATATCTTATGTTTAATGTAGAGTGATACGATCCACAGTTGATTAATTGTGTCTAACTATGTCGGATATATACTAGAGAGTAAACACAAGGAAAAGAGTATGATTTTGTCATAGCCCAATGGATAAGATAAAGAAATGCGAACGATGCTTAGCACGTGTGAAAAGGAATATATATATATCTCGAATGAAAGGGGCATATCTGGTTGGAATTTCAAAGTGAAAACCAAATACCAATTCATCTGACAGATCGCTATTTGATTCTTACTAGTCTATTTGTGTTGTATCTTCAACTACGTTATAAGTACTAAGTATTTAGTTTTGGAGATTCTTGAACATACTTATTCTAGCTAAGAAAACTGTTAAGGCATTTTCTTTTATGTACCGAAACACATGTAAGGACTTTATTGTAGACAATTATAAAGTTTTTTCTCCCCAGAGTTCTTAAGACAAATATGTACATTAATAAAATAATGCAACTTCCAGCGTGTGTGCGCGTTTCGCCTCCACATTCTATGAAATATTTATTACGAGCCTGGGTGCCCGGCGTTACCCGGCTGTTTGGAGGTGTGTTGTGAAAAAAAACGTGACATCTTTGCTGTTGTGGCCATTGCCCAACAGGAAGTAGCATAGGTTTAAATTAAGGCCGATTAATAGAAAAGAGGGGATGAATGTTGAAAATATTGGCGAAAAAGCGACCCTTCCCTGTAAAAAGGGCCTAATTAAGGATGAACGAATTAATGTTTTAAGCCAATCTTTCGATATTTTTCGTCCAAAGGATTGAGCTTCCAAACTATACCAATCTCGTGAAAACTCGTCGCCTCCGACGAAAGTTTTAAGCATACATACATACCTACATTTAAACATATAGGTGAGATTTATATTATAGATCAATCAATTAGCAACCAGAACTTAACCTCTAAAAATTAATATTTCTTAAAATAATTTAACTACGGAATTTAGGTCAACAAAATTAGTTTTCGATTTAATAAATATATTTTATGTATTGATTTGCAGTAAGTACTTCAGAACTCAATACGCGATTAGAGCTAAGTAGAACGTTATAAAAACAAGCCGCGTGTGCTTGGTCCCCCTCTGTTGCTGACGATGACGCTACAGAAAATAATCAACAAATGATGAATTTTCGCTAAGTTTCAGAAAAAGCTAATGGATGGAGGAAAATGTCATTTTTTGCTATTTTGGAGCATTTGTGACACCTTTTGAGCTCCTGGGAACGCGGAATTCCAGTGAAAATGGACAAACTGTACGGTTTCACGCCTTAAGACACGTATATTTGAATTCAGCACCATGAAAAACCTTTTTTATGGACATACATATCAAGTTTTTGAGTAATATGAAAAAAGAGCTCCAAAACAGGCACGTTTTTTTAGCCCTAAAAGTCCCAGAGGAATGCGAACCAGAATTTTGCCAAAGTCACTCATACAAGATTTATATTCAGAACAATGACCCCCCCCACATTTTGGACAAGTTTCTGGAAAATATAATGGATGGATCAAACGCTATGGGTCAAAAAATGTCATTTTTTTTTTGCCATTTTGGGGCTTTTTTTTAACATTTTGAGCCCCATGAGGATACAAAACCCCAGTCAAATAGATAACGGTGCAGGTTCAGGCCTTTACACATGTATGTTTGACCTGACCAGTTAGATCTATCAAGTTTTTGTTGAGAAATATGAAAACAAAAGCCATAGAAAGGGTCGTTTTTAGCAATAAAAGTTTTTGGGGACGCGGACCAGAATTTTGCCGGGGTCACTCATACTGAATTTATATTAAGAATAATGGGCTTCACATTTTGGCCAAGTTTCATAACAATCTAATGGATGGATACAAAAATTATGGGGCAAATCGTGTCATTTTGGTCCATTTTAGAGCAATTTTGACGTCTTTTGAGCCCCTGGGCACGCAACAGGAATTTTCGCAATTTTTTTTTTACTGTGCACACTTATTTAATGAAATAAAATTTGTGGCAAAATTTCAGGAAAAAAAACAATGGACGGTTATCTGGCAATCGTCCGAAATAACGGACGCACCGACGCCACTGAAAACATAGGTCCCTCTCCAATAAATCGGGGGACCAATTAATTGCAATTAACTGGCAGAATCTTCGGTATAAAGACTAGCCAGGCTGAAAATTTAATTTGAAGATTCTTTACGGGGGTATGAACTACGGAAAACGCTGTGTAGCATAATTGCTACATATATGTTCATAACTTATGAATGATATACATATATAACGAAAAGATAACGAAATACCGAGGTCTTATACATTTGGCCTATTCCAATGTTTCTTACATTTGTTTATTATTTATTAATTAATTTTACTATTATTGTGGGGAAAAAAAGTAAAGAGAGCAAGACAGAGAGTCGAATTTACGATGTTCTTTCGTAGAAAATATATCAACAAAATAAATACAGTTAACTCTCAATTTATAAAAAAAGATTTATTACTTCTTAGGAAATATTTCAATGAAAATAATAGTTCATTTATGAGTGAACAAAAGGGGGGGATTAGTTGAGATTAAGGAAGTTTTAAAATAATTGTTTACATAAAATTAATTAAAAATGAGCATGCGATAGTAGAAGGGGGAATACAAAAGTTAGTTACTGTGTCTGTGTGTTCGCCCACATTGTTTTATCAGCCGACTCGTCTGCTACGTTCACAGTGTTGTCGCGTTAGTTTTTAGCTGCAGACGGTAGTGATATATATATCTTTCAACACTATCTCTGAATTTTGTTAACTGCGCTTTGTTTTGGAAAATACAGAGGTTTTTAAAGATTTTCACCGGCTCCCAGACACATAATTTCCGACAGCCCGGAAAACTCTCTGATTGGTCAAAAAAAAAAATCAAAACATTGAACCTCCAGAGCAATTCAGTAAAAAGAAAAAGGGCGCCTCTAGCCGCTTGCGCAGAAAACGTCTCGGGGCACTTGAATTTCCGGCAGCGAAAGAGTGAACATCGTAGCTCACCATATACACGACATGAAAGAAAACTGAAATCTTAGGAAGATCTCCAGCATTCCAGTAATTTTAAGAACAACTAGTCAAGAACTACATATACCCAGTGGACCAAGTGGAAGACACCCAAACAATTGCTCTTAAAGGAACGATTAAAACCAGTAAAATATCTCTCGGTTAGAATATTTGAGATAACGGGTGAATGCCTGGCTTGAACAAAAGAAAATCGAATATATATGATTAAATAATTATTTTTCTTCCCCAATTAATTTGTTACATGATAAGGGCTGTTCCCTTTTCGTGTAAGTATAAAAATAGAGAATTTAGTGTAAAATGAAAATGAAATACAATAGACAAATTCGAACCTCGTAATCTGGGTTTAGAAATAGAGTACGTGTGAGAATTTAAAAATGTAAAACAAACTTGTTTAGATATAGATAAAATATTTCAAGGAAAGAATGTGAGCTGTCAAGTTTATTATGAAATTTTAAATTGAAAGAATGCAGCTCATAAGATAATGTTTTTAACATATTGGATAAATAGGTTACTGAGAAATAGGAAAAGTTTTGGACGCGTATGTCAAGGACACGTGAAAGAAGAACACGTTTTAACATGTGTATGACGTCACGGAAAATAGAAAGTTCTAGGAATAGAGAAAAACTTTAGAGCGTTAGAAAACAGTCAGTGAGAAAACTCGGGGAGATTCAGTCGTCTAGGAGCGAGGCGTCACTTCAAGGAAAAATGTGAGACTTTGAATTCTTGGTGATGGAACACGGCCGTGTGAAGAATAAACCATCAAGTGGTTTTTGTAAAGCTCGTCTTGTGTTTATGATTCTTATACAAAGGTAAAGTCCAATTGTATTATATATTTGTGTTATATGTATTTACATACACGTCTCAACATCATCATGTCCGAACTGTCTGAACACTATCCCTCACTCCAAGAGCTTTCTCCTTCTCTTCCATTCTACACAACAAGGAATGAACACTTTAATATATAAGAATAATAATATGAACAATCTCACTAAGTCTCTTACAATAAAATGTACAACAACTTACAACATCTCTCTCTGAGTCCTCTTCAACATTCCCCTCTCTCGGAGTCTTTCAACATCCCTCACTGTAATAAGACTCTTCTAAGACTGTGCGTATAATGTCTCTTCCAACATATCCCTCTAAGATAAGCATCTCTCACTAAGAAAAAGCATCACTTATAATAAGACTCTTACCCCCTCTCTCTCTAAGACTATCCTCTCTCAATGAAACCCTATATAACAAATTCATGAAAATAAAAAAATGAAATGCAAAAACATTAAAATAGGTAATTGGTTGAAATATCATTTAAAAGTAAAAATATAAAAATGGGGCGATTACTAAATACGAACTATCAAAAAATACAGAAACAAAAGGAAATATAAAGATAGTGTGGAGGTAGAAAGAGATTATGAATGTATTCATATTTGCGTAAATTGTGTATTTGATCGTGTGAAGAGTAGACGTTTTGGAATATTTTTAAATGCTATATTCAAAATTGGCTCAAACAGTTATGAAACAATTGTAACGCATAGGAAAATACATAAGATGTTCTCATTTTATATTTTGCTTCCTTGTTTTTGCGAATACACACACACACACACACACACATATATATATATATATATATATATTCCATGCTAATATTTTTCTGAAGTGAAACAGCTAATTAATTTAACGAAGTTTATACAAGAGTGCTCAATACCGAAGTAGCGCAAGATATACTTTTTATTTATTTTACCTAAGCATTTGCATGTTGCTGCACATTTATGAGCGTGGTTCGGTCAGCCAGTTACAAGTAACTACAAATCTCTTCAGGCGATACTACTCATACAAGATTAGAGTTCATAATGAAAATAGGAAAATGTTCACAGATTGGAACCAAGAGAGAAGTCACATGATATTAAAAGAAAGTAAATTAACGACATTTAAATAAGTGAAAAACGGAAAATATAAAGAAAAGGAAAAGAACGTTAAAAGAAAAAAATTAAATAAAGCGGGACATTAAGAAGACGAACAAAGCAAAAAGACAAAACTATGTGTGTGTTTGTTCGTGAGCGTTGCTTCGATTGATATATCTGCAACTTCTTTAGTAAATAATATATTGATCTGCGTATGTTTTTATGAGGATGACAGATTTAGAACTGGTCAGAAAACTTCATAATAACATAAGTTTAAATGAAGATTTCCACAAATGCATGCAACAGATGTTATGAGCTGTGGCGTGTTCTTGTTCCTTCGCAACTGTCCACGTGGAAAACTTGCCGCAAAATTTACTCCGGACACGAATGAAGAACAAACAGACTTTGTAGAAATCCGTTTCCGTTCGCCGAAAGCAAGAAAACTTTTTAGTTGAATAATTATCAACTTTGATCCATTGTGCGATTTCGACTCTTCTTTGATTGTGATTGCACGGAGACATAAGTCGTTGGCCGTCAGGTGGAGTCTTCAACAATTTATTGATTAACGTCCGGAACTTGCAGAGGTTTCCGCCTCTTCTGGCGCAATTTAACCCTCCTTGCCAGACTGGTCAGCATTTTAAAACTGAGTTTTAGCTTCTTTAACTTTGGCATTCAACAACAGCAAGATTCTTTGCATCATTAGTATCAAGATTTAGGGTCTACATTTAAAAGCTTTAATCCTTTATGACTTGAATTGTGATGCAGATGATTAGAAAATATTTGTTTAATTTAATTAGTTTTAAAGGATAATCATACTAGGATGGTCTTCAAACTGGGAAAATTAGGAAGTTTAATAGTTAAAATATCACTGAAAACGTTTGCATTTCATAAACTTACCTTGAAAAATGTGTTTATGTGGTTATGAAATCCTTCACCCTCTGAATGTAAGCTAGGACAGTTGCAATCTGGAGATATTTGGCATCTACCCAGATATTGAACTAATACGTACAAGGCGTGTTTGAATCAATTCCCACTAAAAACGTTATATTCATTTATTTACGACTGGACAAATTAGTTCAATCAGGTCATAAACGGTTAAATGACTCAATTTGGCTCTGTTGTAGCATTACAAGGAAAACATTTTATACAGTTCACTCTGTATCCCAAATATATGCTTACTCTTTACATAAAATAAAATGATTTTGTTTGTATCCAGTGTTGATATGATCCGATAAACATTAACTGAAATGTAAAAAAATCACTCTCCTACAAAGTTAAAAAAGGTTACATTTGTCTTTGAATTATTGGAACTACGATTATTATCTTAAGGTAATATGCAATTTTTCGTTCGCTGTAATCTCCAACGTTCTTCAAATAAGTATGTTTTAATATAGTGTTAGGTATCAACCTAAAAGCAGTTATTTCCCTTGAACGAAAAAAAAAAAGAGGAAGTTACCACTCCAGAGAAGAGCACATCGACTATGAGAGTTTGATAAGTAAACAAAAATATGGCTCGAATCAAACTTTAATCTAGCGTCCTCTAGCTTATCATTTTGCCTTGTAAGTTGTTTAAGAACTCTTCGTCGTAGTACCTTTTTTCTTTTACACAGTGATCACCACTTATCAAGGCCCGGAAGCCACTCAGGGATAAGGGTTATTGCAAGTACATTACGTTAGTGTGGAGATTTGATGAAGTGTTTACTTAAGAGGGCGGTTCATTAGGAATTTGTTAACATTGGACTTGAAGACATCCAAGTTGTAGTCCGGTGGGAAGCAGGCAGACGGAACAGAGTTCCACAGGCGTGCAGTTCTAAGAAAGAAGCTTTGTTCATGGAATCCGCGTTTTGATTTAGGCACAGATATAGAGTGGGGGAAATCTTTGACGGTGGATTCAGCTAGACGGGTGTTTTTCGTGAAAGATTGGAGAGGGGGGATCAGATTGGAGTTCAGACGAGCACCTGCCATGGAAATAACGATAAAACAAGGATAGGCTCGCAACGTCTCTTTTGTGGGAGAGAGGTTGCAGGGTAGAGAAAAGGGCATCCCCCACTAAGCCACGAAGTCTATTTTGTACTCTATCAAGGCAGGATAGGTTGTTTTTAGCAGCTCCTGCCCACATATGGCAGCAGTATTCCATCCTTGGGCGTACTTCTCTTATATATAGATAGAGAATTGCATCAGTAGTGAGATATCTTCTGGAGCGGTAGAAGGATCCCACCATCTTTCCAGCGATCTTGGCAACAGACTTGATGTACGTGTTCCATTTAAGATCAGGAGTAAAGGTCAAACCCAGAAGCTTGTCAAAACACGGGGCCTCACCCAGACGAGAGCCATCCATCACAATTGATGCCAGATGGGGATCAGAGCGTTGATGATGTAAGGATAGGGGTTTTGTTTTGGATGCATTAAAGGTAACCAGCCACATCTTCTCCCACTGAACCACGCGCTCGAGATCAGAGGAGAGAGAATCAAAGAACTTTGTAATTACTTACCATTAAAATACTTGTAAAACAGGAAGATTTGCAACATTAGATGCAGAAATATTTCAGCTTACACAGACAAAAGAATTTTCATTGTTGACAAATGAATAACTAATGTTATTTAATTATTTTTATAGTTATGTCACCGTTTCTTTAAGTAAATCTTGAGCTCATTTCTTGAACACTAGTAACACAGTAATATCCCAGCTATCAGAGAAGCAAGATGCGGCAAGGCATTTGTTGTCGAGTTTGACAGAGAAGAAAGCGAATAGTTCAGCAGAATATTACTTTAAGACGATATAGAATATCGCCCAAAAATTAAAGGACAAATTTGAAAATCTATTTTGACAACTGGTAGTCGTTATCATCCATAATAATATACTTAGAGTTGAATCATTTGCAAAGAATAGAAAAAGAATTATAACAATTATTTATTTTCAAAATAGAAACGGCCAAAAGTAAGGAACAAAATTAAGAAAAACAATGGAAACAATATGCTATATTCAAATATTTGATTTCCTCTAAAGAATACGTCTTACTTAGTCATTTGTAAACGTTGTATCAGCCGGCACCATGGGTAAACGCCAAAAACTTGATAACTGTGAGACAAGCTATTGTGAAGCTACACAAAGAAAAGCATACGATTAGAGAGATTTCAGAAAAAATGAAACGTTCCAAAAATGTTGTAGGCAGGGTTGTTTAATCCTACAATGATACTGGCACAATAGTGCTTTTAAAATCGACATACCCTACAAAAGTTCGGCAAGAGAAGATCGAATAATGCAGCGCATGTTATTAAAGGGCCGTTTTAAGTATTATGTAATTGGTGCTATTTTACTAGAAGGTACCATATATGTGTATATGTTTTATTCTGGTGGTATTACGATGAACGTATATTCTGTATTGTTGTTCGTCTCAGGAGAGTCTTAGTGAGAGATTAGAGTCTTAGGAGTGTTCATGTGTTGAGTGTTCATATGTCTTAAGATGTTCATGTTGGAAGAGATAGCATATTGGAGACATAAACAGGTATATCTAAAGAGAGAGACAGTTCTGTATATATGAGAGACAGGATACACACCCACACACACATATATATATATATATATATATATATATATATATATATATATAGAGAGAGAGAGAGAGAGAGAAAGTTCTTCTATATATAATAGACTGTGTACATGTTACTACAATAGACAACGGCATATAATACACAATGAGAGGAGATTCGACGTATAGATAGATAGACCGAGAGTGCGTTTGGCATTTACGTTGACAGTTATACATTTTTATAAACACAAAGTTCATATAATTATTTGTGAATATCTTGATAGATAGACCGAGATATAGTGCGTTTGAAATTTACGTTTTGACAGTTGTGCATATAATATAAGCACGTTACCTTTCTCGTTGTAATGATGAACACAGAAGACGGAGATTCAAAATCACATGATGGTACGTTTATTTCTTCTTCGACCGGTCGGACATGATTTTGTACTCCAGGGTTTCAAAGTTGTTACATGGTTATCTCTAAACCCCTCTCGCTTCCAGAGAGTGCCGGGAATCGGTCTGAACCTCTCTGCCTCTCTGATCTGACTGATCTAACTCTCCCTAACTAACTTCGAACTCTTTCCTATATTGAGAACTCGTCACGTCATCGCATGATTAAATATGTGCTCATAAAGCACGTTGGAGGACATGCGTCACGTTGCCAAACTTGACATGACCCCGAGTTCAGTAACCTATTTTTCAAATAACCGCTTTACAAAATATGTTTACAATTTCAATTGACGATTAAATTCCTTATTTTAATTTTCATTTTTATAACAAATTTTATCATTACATTCCTTTCCAATAACTGATATGTAAGCTAAATAAATGCGATTCCACATTCTTTATTTCAATAACATTTTAACATGATTGGAATTTTCAATTCCAAATCTAGCTTCGCAAGTTCGAATCCTTGACTATCCTATTTCATTTTTACATTTAACTAATTCCCTATTTTTTTACTTACATGAAAAGGGGACAGTCCTTTTCATGTAACAGTATTGCACAGAAATTAAAAGGGTTATGAATAGTAACTCATGAGTTAATGTATCAAGACAGACTGTTTCTAGATTACTGCAAGAAATAGTGCTGTTTAATCGAACCTCAGGGAAGAAACCACTTGTTAGTTTGAAGAATAATAAGAGATTAGAGTTTGCAAACAGGTATGTAATTTGGACATATGAAAATTGGGCAAAATTATTTTTCAGTGATGAAAGCAAGTTCTATTTATTTGGAAATTATGAAAAAAAACAATGTAAAGAGACGTATTGGTGAAAGATAAAGTGCAAAGTTTACAAAGTAAACTGTAAAGTTTGGGGGCGGAAGTGTTATGGTATTTGGAATGTTTTCTAGCTAAGGTACACCGCCTCTTGTCCGGTTCCAAACTTGTGGAAACTCACAGATCTATAAAAACATTGTTCAAGATCATGCCGTGCCAATCATACCGAATTCAGGTTTCGATAGGGTTACGTTTATGCAAGATTATGCCCCATGTCACAAGGCAAAGGTGGTAATGAGTTACCTTAGCGAGCAAGATTTCAAAATTATGGATTGGCCACCGCAAAGTCTTGACTTAAATCCAATAGAAAATCTTTGGAAGACCTTAGGGTGAAAGTTATGGAAAGAAACCCCACTAATACAGAGGATTTGTGGATGAAATTTCAAGAAGAATGGTCTAAAATTAGTACCGAGGATTTTCAAGAACTGATTCGTTCTTGTAGTCGAAGATGTGCAGCAGTTATTGAGACCAAGGGCCCATTTACTAAATATTGATTGTACATGTATTTTTATTGTTTTATTTGGTTGTTTACATTGTTTTTCTCAATTTTGTCCCTTATTTTGGAACGTTCCTATTTTGAAAATAAATAATTGTAATAATTCTGTTTCTATCCTTTGCAAATGATTCAAATTTTAGTATGTTATTATGAGTGATAACGACTACCAGTTGTCAAAATTCCAGCTTTGCACAGTTGTTATTTCTAAATATTAGGTTTTAAAATGTTGTCCCTTAGTTTTCGACGCTACTGTAATTGTGAAAGAACTATGTACAATACGTAATTACAACAAAATAGTTTTGAATTATTGAAATAATTCCGAATTTTGTTTCATTCATTTTTATAATCGTTTATGTGTGAATTCATGATTTGAAACATGTCGTAAATCATAAATATGACGTCACAGCAAAACTATACTTATTTTGCTAAGGTAAAGTAATGTTTTAAGCTCTATTTATATAAGGTCCAATAGGTCAGTTAGTAGATACTCAGACTGAAAATGTTAAAATTTTGAAATCCGATCATGACATTTGCTTCATGTGTTCAAAATTTATTATTTTCTATTAATGCAATAGTCTCCCTTTCTAAAAAAGTCAAGATATCTGATATTTTGAAATTAGACAATTTGCAAGGATTTTTTACGTTTTAAAAATGAAAACATCCTTACTCATAAGATTGTATTTTTAAATACGATTTTGAATGTACACTTACTTTGGTCATTGCATTAATAAGTAAATTAACTTCTATGAAACTGTAGCTAATTCTTTTATGGTACTATTGCTTTAATCTATAAAATTGTTGGATGCGAATAGTTTTAATTTATCATTTCCTTTGTTTAATTTAGACATGTAATGTCAATTAAAATGACAGTTTAAATGTTTGCACATTGCGAAAGGTCACAAAGTAATTATATCGACGATTAACACCTACTGAGAGGAAACAAAATGCATTCTGGCCAATTTTATTTTGTAATTATATTATTTGTAAAGATGATATTGCTTTGAGTTATTAATTTTTTTATTTTAATAAATAATTGACTAATACTAAAAAATCTGCTAAACAAGCACGAGAAGCGGTAACACAATCTACATATATATATATAAAAGTGGACGTGTCTGTGTTTCTGTGTACATTTTCCTACGCAATAACTGTCAATTCTTAGTCTACAGACTCGAAATTTGATATATAGGGTACTGAGATTTGGGAACATCTATGTGATCGGTTTTCGGCCAGAAATTTGGCTGTTAAGGGGTGAAAGTTCAACGATTTTACCTTTCAGAACTCTACCCAACTCCTCCGACAATTTTGGATATAAACACTTGAGATTTTAGATATAGGTTCCTTGGACATGGATCTAACTTAATTTGAGCCCAAAACAATGATTTTTAAGGGGTCATAATAGGGGTCAAAGTTAAAAAAATCGGCCGTTTTTTTTGTTTTTTTTTGCTCAGCATACACCTCCAAACACCCGAGCAACGCCGGGCACCCATACTAGTTTTATTAAAAAATTAAAGTTCGTTTTTCTATCTTAGTTAAATATCTCTCGTACACTCGACGCTAAAATATGTCTCTGTTATTTTTTGCATGATTTTTAAAAAGGAGATCATATAAGTGTATCAGCAAAGTCCGCCCAAAGCAAAAATGCGGTGATGACTGAAATAACATTAACGCCGTGGATTTTACGATAGAGAAACAAGAGTAGCACAAGTAGAGAAACATGTTATCATTTTTTGATTCATCCAAGGGTTTTGATGTAAGGAACGTAATTCCAATTATAATTTGATTTCTTTTCAGAGAATGAGTTATCCCCGATTGAAGGAAATAGGATTTTAAATTGTAATTGTAATTTTATTTTTACAATGATTCATGTACGAGGAGCGTTCCAAAAGTAATAAATCCTTTTTTGTTCCACCTGAATGGATCAGAGTGAATTGCAGAGTGTATTGTTATGAATGAATTTATACACATGACCGGAAAGTTTCATCTCTCTGTTGCAGATACTGACTTTGTGAGACTAAGAAAGCAACGTCGGTCATGAACGCGTGTGAAAAGCTTAGATGTGTCATTAATTTCCTGAAAAAAAGTGCATTGAAAATGGTGATAACTATGTAGAAAAATAAATTTGTGGAGCACAAAAAGTACCTGGTTTAAATGATAACACTCCCGTCTTCGTAGCTCTTCACCATCTTAAGGTAAAAAAGACGGGAAACTTTACTTTTGGAACGACCTTAGTATAAACAATATTTCAACCTTTGCACAAACGATGGTCTATATGTACTATTTATCATGTTATGTAATGTATTTGGTGTTCTTGAGTGTTCGAATTGTGCTGTGCAGAGAGGGACGGGTTTTATATATATAATGAGACAGGGTACATATTAATACAAGAGAGCCGAGAACATGCAATACAAAATGAGAGGAAGATATTTAGATATATAGATAGATAGACCGAGATATAGTTTGGCACTTGACAGTTCTGTGAATGGGAGTGTTTCTATAACATTGACACATATTTCTTTACTTATTTTTGAGATGATGATTTTCACAAAGTTCTTATAATATAAATTCACAATACCTTTTCTGTTGAATACATAACACGAAGACGCAGATACAAAAAGATGAAGTTGTTTGTTTATTCCATTTAGACCGGTCAATGGCTTTGCATCAAGGAATTCAAGTCGTTACATGATTCTGTCTTCTCCCCTTCGCTTCGCAGGGTTCGATGTCAGTCTGTCTCTGACTCCTCTTTCTTCCTCCCCTGACTGACTGACTTCTAAAGCTCTCTATATTGAGACTCATGACGTCATTGCATAACCAACACGTGCATATCAGACTCGTATCTTGACACGCCTTACGTTTTCAAGCATGCATCGCTCTTCACATGTTTTTTTACAAAACCGATTTGTCTAACCTAATTTTCCTAACACACCTTTACAAATATGTTTAATATTTCCTATTGTTCTGATCTAGATTTCTTATTTTAATTTCATTTCTTAACAGAAACAAAATTCATCATTGCATTCCTTTTTCAATAAACAAATATCTAACTATTTTATGTGAACTAAACAATGGTAATTCTACATTCCATTTTCAATAACATTCTGTATTTATTTTAACTTATGATCGGAATTCTTAATTCCAAATCTAGTTTCGCAAGTTCGAATCCTCGGCTATCCCATCTCATATTTACTCACTTATAAGAACAGAGGGCTGTTCTTTAACAATCATTCAGATACTTTTCTCACGAGACTTATTTCTCATCGGAAATCAGTCTTCTGTTAAATAATATTTGATTACGTATATTTACATCAAGTCTGTAGTCTGCTCTTCTGATCGGTTGACGTCATAGAAAAGGAATGTTTCACCTTATTGTCTCGTCACAATAACTTTTGTCGAACCTGAACGAGAATCATCCCTACTATAATTTTTATAGTATGTTTTTATGTAGTAGAGTTTTTGAGGTTGAGAGTGTTTATTCCGAAACCCGTTTCTAAAATTGGGAGGTTGTGGGTGTTTAAATTACGCTGGGTTAGGTCGTAAAAAATACCAAGTTAATGATACCGGTTAAATTTATAGGATAGGATGATTTGTTCAAATTCGCCTAAGCTTTTGTAGATTTTATTATTATCATTAATCCATACATTATTGGGAGCTCATATGCCTTCACCTAGGTTTGTAATCAGTCTTTCCCTCTGCCCTGGTGTTGTCCCAAAGTACACGCGAATGCAGACTAGAGAATGAATCAAGAGAACAAAGCTCAAGTGTTTTGCATGTTGAATTCATCAAACCGATAGAATTCGTGAACTAGTTCTTGGATGTGAGGTATAGGACCACTCACTTGGCATTGAAAAGCGTCGGTGAATTGAAAAAGGTGTCTGCTGTGATTTTTCCCATCCTTCGTCATGATAACGGTAAATTCTTCAAAATAACACGTCTTATGATTATATGCACAGAAAACAACGCATTTGGATTTTGTACAAAAACACTAGAATTTTTATTTTAGAAATTTGAAAAGTATTGCTGGGGCCGATAAAAACTCACTTCAAAAGAATTAATTCTGGTTTCGAACTAAAAAATGCAGTAGAAAATAAGTTAAGTAATAGACGTAACATTAAATCGGTTCAGCGATTGGATCTTTATGAGGAATTTGGCAAAGTTTAGTATACAAATACACAATCTTATTTGGATTCATCAGACTACCGTTCTCATCTTGAGTGATTTTCACAACATTTCGGTCGCTGTGACCTCCGATCTTCTTCAAGTGTATCTTCTGGAACTCGGCAATATTTCTGTTGAACTCAGAAATATGGACGGAATTCATTTAGTTTACGGGGTTATCATGCTCTTGTTCCGTCAGCCATGACTGAATAGAGGTCCTACGAAATTCGCAATTGTATTTTTTGGTCGCTCACACTGAGGATTGAACCTTCAGCCCTGAGGAGAATATATTTTTTACCATTGATTTTTCCAAGTATTCTAACCACTCCGCCACGGGCCTTTGCGAGCATTAACCGAAACGTTGTGAAAAAAAAATCACACAAGATGTTAACAGTAGTCCGATGGATCATAATAATACGAATAACCAATCCTTATCTCCAAAATTCAGAAACATCATACACTCAATACTGGAAATTCATGCAATCAAAATTTTAAAACTCATTATTAGCAACTATATGCCTCTAGGACTATTATTTAATCTTTTCTAATCGCGCTCACTCTCTCCCCATATATATATATATATATATATATATATATATACACACACAGGGGAATCATTTACTTGAAGCGTACTCGGTTTGTATATACTAATTGTAATAGTTACAAAATCTTTATCATAAATAACTGTTTTACAATGAAAAAAAAAGAACGTTTTATATAAATTTAGAAAACAAGAGTACAAACTCAATGAATGCCTTTTTTATTGGGTTATTCGCAATATTGCAATGGACACATTTTGTAAAGTAATAAATAACCAACTGACAAAACTTGATATTTGGAGCTTGGAGAATTATTATATTACACTCTATATTATTTAAAGAGAATGTTAGTTTGCTTGACGCACGGAAGGTAAATAAATATGTTGTTAATTATGAACGCTAGTTGCAATACAGAAAACCGGAATAGTGAAAAAGACGATGAGAAAAGACAGTCAATTTATGATGATTTTTGAGGTATTAATCTTTAGAAATATTTATTTTTTTTAAGTAAATCTTGCACATAATATGTCAGTAAATTTAAGAATTACTGTCAAAATAAAAATCCCGAATTATAGAAAATATGTTGATATTTCTGGAAAGATTTTATCAAAAGAAAAAAATAAGATAAATACAAATTTAATCCGTCTAGAAGGAAAACAACGTAAAAAAAGTATTTCCTTCCATATAGATTAATGTATGACAGCTTAAGATTTTTTTCGAATGTATATATTACAAATATATCTACCTTATAATTAAGTTGACATGCGTTTATATACATTATTTACTGTTTTTTTTAAGTTTTTCTGTATATAGATAAGGTTTTTCTAGTGTATATATGAATACGTAAATATGCGTTTTATCTATCGTTAACATCTGTATTATTCTGAAATTATCATACTAAAAAGTTTGATATCATAAAAGGGGAGTGTTAATACAGTTTATTATTAAATCATATATATAGCGTATTAGAAATAATACACGGAAAACGCCAAGTGCTACTTTCGCCAGCATACTCCTCAGGAGTTAATCGTTGTAATAACAAAAAATACAAAAAGAACGCATTACCACTAAAATGCTAATACTCAGCGATATACAAGGAAAAAAACAAATGGCAATTCATGTAAAATAATATATATATATATATATATATATATATATAAAGTGGGTGTACAAATAAGATAGAGGGGCGTGGGAACGATTAAAATATGTACCCGAGCAAGTCCAAGGATTTCATAAATTCCTTCTGTCGACAGAACGAGAGCCTACGTGATATAATAGGGATTGATTCCAAAATCTTTAAATAATTTTGAGAGTCAACCCGGTATAAGATTCTAAAACATTCTATTTTATATGCATTGGCACAAGATGAATTTTCGATTAGGTGTTAGTCAATTGCAGATTCCCATATGAAAGAGGGGCGAGAGCGACGTGGCTTACCCAATCTGATTTCTTCTGGGATATAATGGTTAATACAGGTTTGCAAATTTAAGGAAGTTCGACCTACATAGCCAGCAGCACACTGGCAATTAAATTCATATCATTGCTTTGTGTGATGTAGGCCAAGCTATCTTTCACAACCAAAAACCAACAACAGATGGAAAACAATTTGATACAGACTTAATGGTCAGTCTACCCAAACACTGATCATCATCTCTAATCCAAGGAATTTTTAAATAAACAGGACACTTCGAGGGACCCAGGACTATAAAAGAATTGTATTTTTCTGCCTGATTATTAATAGTATAATTAAGTTCTCCGGATAACCATTACAAATGAAAATGTCTTTGCTTGTGTTCAATTCGTGTTCAAGTTTGGTCGAAGAACAAATTCTAAAGGCTTTATACACTACTGTCTGAATAAGCTCTTTTTTCCTGAAAGTGGGCAAAATAAGCGGCAACCCATATAAAGACCGATGAAGGTTGATTTGTGATAAACTGTACTAAGACAAGAACTCTTACTACGTTCAATCAAAACATCTAGGAAAGGCAAACAACCCTCATTCTCTTTCTCCATAGGGAATGATAATGCTGCGTGAAGAGAATTGAGATTATCGAAAAAGATTTTTGATTCACTCTCAGAAACAAAGGCTTCAAAATTGTCTTTGACGTATCTAAAATATATTGAGGGCTCCAATATATTACTAAACAGTACCGACTCATAGAAACCCACAAAAATATCCGCTAATACAGGATTCTAGAGGGGTTTCCATCTGATCTCCGTCGATATGATTGTACATAACGTTATCCAAGCTTAATTCTACTGATTTAGTACCGATCAACACGAGTTCAACATATTCTTGAGGAAAAGTGGGGGAGTTAGATTTCCATTATAAAGTGAGTCGGCACAAGTACCAATGATCTTCTATAACGGAACATTGATAAATAGGCTGAAAACGTCAAATGAACACAGAGTTGTTTGCAGAACTATGTTGCAAGTAATGTAAATATTCAACCAACCTGAATGAATCGGTAATGCAATAGTGTATAGCGCATAGAGAACTGGTTCTGTAATAGTCAATAGCCACTTGACTCCGCCATAGACAAAATAGGTCCACACGAGATACCAACCTTATGTATTTTAAGCCATAAAGTCTAGGCCTTAGTGAACCAGATGGGCTTATGTAATCAGACATTTGTAAAAAGTATCATTTCTCAAAGTTTAAAAAGGAGCTGCTTGATCTTAATTTCATTTTCATAAGTGTTGTCGCATGTTTCAGCAAGGCCGATGCGAACAAACTCCGCTGGGTTATTCAAAATAACTAACATTTTCTGGACATAATTTACACGGTTTAGGATAAAGACATCAGCACCTTTATCCGGTTTACATATAAATACCTTTATCTGATTTCAATAACTTAATTGTTTTGAAATGTGTGAAATATGTGAGAATATAAATTAAAATTCTGTAAATAATGCACACTTCGAAAATTTCTTATTCCACGGAGTTTCAAGGAATGCCTTCTTTTCTCCAGAGGAAAGATATTCGCAAATTATTACTTATAGAAAAATATAATTTTTATGTTTAGTGCACGAACTGAAACTGCAACCTGTGACGTGAACCATATTTGCATAACAGATAATCACAACGTTTCTGGAATTTGTACATTTATTATACTTAACTGCAATCTTTTTGAATCAATTATATATATATATATATATATATATATATATATATGTATATATATATATATATATATATATTATATTAGCTGGCAGTCCGGCGTTGCCCGATCGTACAATACGCTTAAACAGGATATTTTAATTTATGCAGATTGCGTATGTATTCTCATAGAATCAATCCTCTATTGATCATTATATATTACGAGGGATAATCTGGCCGGTGTACTAATTCGCAAAAACATAAATAAAAATAAAGTAATAATGATAATGTCCTTCAAATTCCGTCTGTTTTTGTTTACAATAAAACGTCAGCTGATGTTTGGGTTGACGATGGATGCCCTGGAAAAGACACTTCTGATTTATGTTTGGTTTTAAATTATGCAAACGAAGAAATGATTTGTGGCGATTTTTAATGGTATCTCCTTTATCGTAAATTGAACTAATTAAAAAGATTAAAATAAAAATGGCAAGGTACACCAAGGTTTGAACATGTGATCATTTGATCTGTAGTCGAATGCTTTACCGTTAACTGTAACTCCAGATTATCTGTTTTTTAGAAGAAATGATTTGCTAATTTTTATCTCCCTTGACCTGTGTAACGTAAAATATTCCCCTGTCGAAATTATTTTTTATCTATAAAGAGAGAAAAGCTAAATTTAAGATCGAATTTTTTCGATTTGCGATACTAATCGAGTACTGCTCCCGGAAGCAATTTGCCTGACCTCGTCCGATGGAAAACAATTTCTCTGCAGGTTTCTAAAGTTAAACAAGAATTACAGGTTTCAAACATGAAAACTACTGACCGTGATAAAACCGCTACAGATATAGATAATGTTTTAAACACGATTTCCTGGCATTCCTTTTGATAAGTTATACTCTAAAAAGCAAGATATATAACTGTATTTTGGCTGTGTTAACGAAATTTGTATAAACATATCTTACATCTACTATATATATATGTATATATATATATACACACACACACACACACCGGTTTCCGCTGGATTACTGAACGTTGAAGCAACGTTGAACCTGGTCAGTACTAATTGGGTAACCATTTGGTACTTTCAGATGCTGTGTGTGCTTTCCGCTAATCTCGGCATTGTTTCCAGTTGTCCCAGACTTTTTGTCACTGGACTCAAGCAGTGCCGATTCACAATTACACGCGCAGTTGCCTCTACAGGGGGTATCCTTTGTCTTTCGAGACTGGGCGGAGGCAACGAACTACACACGATAAAAGTCTTTATTTGTTATGATTGTGCTGTTATTACTAGCGTTGTTATAACTTATTAGTACTTTTATTTTATTTGGATTGTCCAAATTACAGTTTTTCATTTTCGTTATTTTCACAACGTTTCGGCCAATGTAGGCTCCAACCTTCTTTAGATGTATTTTGTCAAACTCAGAAATCTGTACGGAATTTTCAACAAAATCCTTTTTTTAATCTGCAGAGTAAGCCCGCCCTCTATCGTCAGCCATTACCGGATAAACGTCTTAAGTGATTAGCAATTATATTACTAGTATCCTTACTAGCCTAATCGAACCTTCAATCTCTGGAGGAGAATTACTTCAAACTTAATTTTATCAAGTTCTTTTATCCGTTACCCAAAGAGTTCTTGCCGACGATTCGAGTATTAATTTTGTGACTCTTAATTAATCTATTCTTAAAATCCATTCGAAATTCTCTGCAGATTCCAGTGTCCGACGAGATGCATTCCAGAGCTTGACAAGATCTACCTCCAGGTGCGAATTTCTATCGCCGAAACGTTGAGAAAAATAACACTCAATATAAATTGTTTTAATAATCCAAATAACAGGAATTATTAATCCATACCCCTGAAATTACGAAACAATCCAAAGCGAATTATACTTTTCGTTATTATCCAATATGTATTTCATTCTCGCCATTAACGAAGTCACGTAAGTCTAAATAAGCAGGTTCTATTAAGAGTTGCTGAAAATTGCGCGACTTCGTGCAAAAGTTCCTGTTTATCGTTTGTAAATGTGTATTCAATGATGGCATATGTCACTTTTCTCAGTCACTCTTTTCTTCATTACACGCCACTCCTGTCACATCTTATAAAAATGACACCCGACCCCCTTAATCTGCAATCTAGCTCGTCTGACCAGTTCTAAATAAAGTGACATGCTCTAATGAATAATCTATTTCGAAGATTAGTATAATGTGATCACGTTTTTTTGGTTTTAAATCTTTGTTATTTCTTTCAATTAGAAAACATATCCCGACAAGATTGTAGATTATTGAAAGAATGATTAAATATTAGACATGTTTCTATGAATGAATATATGCATGTATAGCATAATTGCCATATTTTCATTACTTTCTGCGTATACGTGTGTAAATCTACATACCATATCAAATCGCCTAACATATCTATACAAAATTCCTGTCATTTAGCGCCATATCATTTCGCACAAATAACAAAAGTCAGCCGAAATAAGGAAGGTAACAGTTAATACTAAAATCCTATACAAAAATTACTGCGTAAATAAACTTAAATTACTTGAAGCAATACTTGTTAAAAATACAACCCAACATTAACAAAATAGCATTTACTATTGACGCCATAATATGAAACATACTTCAACTAAACTCCTCGGTCAATTTTTGTATACAGACTTGAAACTTGATACATACGGGATTCGGACCCGTAGAACAAATTCGATTTGTTTTTTAGCCGATAAAAATGGCTTCTAAGAGATCAAAATTTAAGAAAATTGAAACGTGGTAGGCGTAAATAGACTAAACATGCATCTTCCACGCATACGTAGAGGATATGCATTCATATGCGTGCATATAGACTTAACTCAGATGGTAACGAATAATGCTGGAAAGCTACAGGTTTTGCTTTCGATTTTAGCTGATGGCACTCAAGTCATTTTTTTTTAACTTGAAATCACTATTACATATTAGGTACAATATCATAATCAATAGAGTACTGTCTCTATAAGATATAGCATATCATGTTAAAGCATATTTCACGATCGGGCCTTGCCCAGTGGCCACCACTATATTGGATACATAAACAATTGGGCATATAATCGACATCTGCATAAATCATATTTACGTATATTTTACGATCGAGCAACGCCACAAATAAACACGATGTTATTGTTACCTTATAATTTATTAAAATATTTAGTCCTGGAACATAACTTGCATTCAGTGTGCAGCATATTATCATTCATTTAATATTTAACGACGGCAGACATATTTCTTGATTAACAGCATCATTATCATTAAGTGTTTGTTTCTGCAATTGGACACGTTTTCTCCTTTAAATGAAACACGAGTAAAAGAAATCTACCAGGAATCAAGTTTTGGATTGTTTAATGCTGAAAATTACTGTTGCTTTTTTTTTTGGCAGACGACACCATTTAATAAGAAATGCTGCGAATAGAAAACCGGAATGCATATGTTCACTACACGAATAATTAAGGATTCATTTTCAAAATTACAAATTGGTTTTAATCTACATTAATCTTTATAAAAATCGATTTGAAAAGAATTTGCGTTTAAGTTATAAAATAGATAACAAATACTCGAGTGTAAAGAATGGGTTTCTAGAAAAAACACAAAAAAAACTTTATAAAACAATCATGGACATGAAAAAATTTGAACTATCCTGTATTTTAACAGAATTCATTTACGTCATAATTCGAGAATAAGAGTTCCGTTTCATAGCAGATTTATAGATAAGAAACTATGCTATTTTATAAAAAGGTTATTAAAAAATTATTGGAGATCATATCGGGAGTAAAAATTAATATTTTAATTTACAAAATTTGTCCACATTTGAAGGAACCGATACATTTATTTTAAAGTAATATTTTATGAAAAACAAAGAAAATTTTAACTTTGGAAAAATATATCGTTCGATTATTGTTGTTATTGCTGTATGGATGAATTCTTTTTTCTGGTCTTCACAAGATTTCCTGAGCTTCAAAATTAAATGGTAGAAAAATTTCAAAACTGATCAGCGAACAATTTGCAATTACAAATTTTAAAACATTTTAAACTAGCAGTACCCACTAACCAGCGTTGCACGGTGACAGCATGTCCCCACCTCGAAAAAGTTAGAGTACGGTGGTTGCTGTTGTTGCTGCTGCTGCCCAACCTTCTCATGTTTCGAACGGGTTTCGTAATAAACACCCCAACTCCTCGGTAAGAACGGCTATCGGAACAAAGTAGGCAGCCCGGTCGCAGAGATGAAAAAAATCCATTTAGCCGTTGAAGCTGTGGTAATGTTGACTGATTAAACGTATACAGAAAAACAATACATTTTATTGTCGCGTTGATTATTTATTTGTAACGCAATTAAAAAACATTTTTAGGGTTATTTATTTATGTTGGTAGTGTAGAAGAAAATAATTTCTAAATAATGTTAATATTTCAGTGCGTAGGTCAAATTCTGCAAAAGCAGCGATTTCTGTTTAATTGTTTACGCTGTTATGGGTTTATGCTCATGTACGCATGCACAACCGGAAGTCGCAAACCGAATGTGGGTTACCACACCCATTACAAGGTCACTTGAGTTTTATAATTATATAGATAGATAGATAAATAGATTACTGCAGTAGTGTTAGTTTGATAAACACAGAGAAAGGAAAAATGTAAGGAAACGGCTTTCAAAATTAACACCCCCAACCTCAGAAGCCGTTCTTAACATGGGAGTTTGGGGATGTTTATACTATGCTGGGTTATGCCGTATAAAAATACTTTTTCAAAGGCTGTTTAAAAGTATTAGGAAAAAATAGTAGATTATCATTTTTGTTAGGTGCTAATCGACGTTGGGATATGGCATAAAAATAGAAAACTAATTTTTCATACAAAAAAACAAAAAAAAATGTGTTCGCTAATGCAAAGAAGCAATATACTTTTATAAAAAATGAAAAAAGAAACCCCCAGACAAAACAGTTTCCAATAAAAAGAAATAAAATAAAACTAGTAAGTTTATGAAGTTATTACGGTATGTTGTTTATTTTGACGAACATAAAGAGGTACGATACGCCTGTGTATTATTTTATCCTAGCCGAGAAGGTAAACACCCATTAGTCACGTAAAAGGGGGTAGAACAATCGTTCGCTGTTTTTATATGTTAGGCAATAATTGTCTATTAACTGAAATTGCTGCCGTGCGAATTAATATATGTCCTAATGACACCCTAATGTAAGGATTTTAATTGTTAGTTTAGAATGATCTTATTCCGGAATAAGAAAATTAGCAGACAACTAATCAGAGGCATAGATTTCCCCGAGGGAGACAACTATTTTTTTAAAATTCTAATAAGGTAAAGTTAATGGTATAGCTGTGCGTAAGCCTAGCTCATGTGGACCGTATAAACTTTCGGTGTCGACTGGTAGCAATTGTAGGACTAAATATTTAGGGGGGAAATAGTTATTCCTTTCTTTAAAGATATTGCGATTGTGATGGTGTTGTTGCTAAGATGTAATGTAAGATTTTATCACGATTGAATAATATAGTGGCTAATAGCTTAGAAGTATTGATTTTATATGTGGCATATGCAGTTGCAAACCCGATACTTTGTACCAGAGAGGAATTTCTGCAGTCATTTATATATGGAGATCGATTGATCACACACACAGTGTGATACACAATATCAGAACAACATCAATACTGTCGGTTTCAAAGGGGACCATTATCTGGTCACCTAGGTTAGACTTTTTATATCCTTCCTCCTGGAAATGGTGTCTCATGCTGTATGGAACCGTGGTATTACAGTCCCCGTTTTTAGTTTTGCATTTTGATTTATTGTATTACCACCGAGAATTTTGCCGATACACACATGGTTAAGTAAGGAGGATTTATGTTTTTATAACTTTAATCGGTAAATTTTAGCTTCTGACTTCGTCCCCAAAACAAAACACCTTCAGTTTCAGGCAAATTGAATAAAAAAAAACTAAAATATAAAAGTGAATTTTGTATTTAAAAAATTTTTTTTGAAGTTTTGAAATGTTTGGAGTTGGAAACCAATGGTGCCGACGTTTATCTGAACTATGTACAGTTAAATTGATTTAATGTGTTTCATCCACGCATGCGAACAATATACATTTATACATTTAAGTCGGTTAACTTGTAAAGCTTTGGAAAGCTGAATTTTTTTAGTTTCGATTCTAGTTAAGTCATCAAATTTATTTTGTTTTAATTTCTGAAATTACTATATATTGGGTATAATAGAATAATCAAAAGAGAATTGGCTTTACAATTATAAATACGAAATTTGCATAACTTTAAATATATTTAAGAGTATTTTACGAAAGAGTAACGTCTAGTAGCCTGATACACACATATTCAATTCCAGTCTTGTTTATTGCAGGCTTATTTCTCAAAATTGTTTTTATCATATCAGTCAATTTATAATACTGTGCACGTGAGTAATCGATTCTGAAAGAAAAAAAAAACAAAAAACACACTGTAATTACATATTTTTCTTAATTGTTAATTGTATTGAATTCTTTTCCGCAATAATAGAAAAGGCCTCCCCAACAACTTAATACTTTAGAAGATAGGTTTTATTATTAGATGCACCAGTGATTTTTACTACTCCTAGATTACATGTGGCAATTGTAGTTGTAGAGGTACGACTTTTAGGCGATAACATGCTTTCATTTAACTTTACGAGCAGCTGGAATTCTATTTTGCCGTATTCAACAAATACCTATTTTTTTCAGTCCACCATATCTAAAAGTAATATCAATAACAATCAAATCTAACTGTAAAAACATCAGACACCCTCTCGCAAATAACCACATTCTCCTATATCTCGAGGCACTCTCAAACATCTAAGGGCTTAGTCCACAATACATTGTTATCTGCATTGCACTTTAGAGAACCTACAGTAAATTTTATAGAATTATTTTTATATGATGGTTTGAATTAAAGTTTAGGAGTCAAAAGTCCAGTATCATGGTTCAATTCTGCTATAAACATCCATTCTGAACGCACCCCTGTCTTATCAAAGAACGTACTCTTGATTTTATAGGCTGAGCCTTTCTGCGTGTGCGGTGATAAAACTCAAATGCACTCGTGTTGTTAGGCTGTATAAAAGTGATAACTTTACTCAGCATCTGACTGTTCCTTCTATAATTTTCCGATCGATTTTCAAAACTTATCAGAGGCATTCCGATACAAAAGGTTATTTACTATAATTCAAAGACACAAAGTACATTTGTGTGAAATTAATAAATATCGGCCTAGCCATTTGGGAGTCTGTGTTGATAGATTTCATACAGACCGACGAAATAGACACACACACACACAGCTGGCAGTCTGGCGTTGCCTGGTCGTACAATTTTTAAACATGATATTTTAATTTATGCAGATTGTGTATGTATTATTATAGAATCTATCCTCTATTGATTATTATATATTACGAGGAATAATTTGCCCGGTGGATTAATTCGCAAAAAATAAAAACAATGATAATGTCGCTCATCAAATTCCGTTTGCGTTTGTTTACAATATCACGTCAGCTGATATTTGGCTCTATGATAAATGGCCTGGAAAAGTAACTTCTGATACGTGTTTCGTTTTAAAATATGCAAATGAAGAAATGATTTACAGCGATTTTAAATGGTTCTTTTATCGTAAATTGAACTCATTAATAAGAAAAGATTAAAAGTGGGTACAGCCAGACATGAACTGTGAATCATTCGGTCTGTAGTCGAATGCTCTTCCATTGAACTCTGTATCCAGATGACAATATTTTTTTTTTAAAGAAGAAATTATTTGTTTAATTTGATTATCTTGCCTGGCCGGTGCAACGTAAACTATTCTCTTGTATTTATTCTTTTTTTTTATCTATGAGAGGAAAGCTATTTTGAAGATCGGCATTTTTTTTTCAATTTTGTTATACTTATTGGACGAATTTCTGTACAAACATATCTATGATCACTGCCAGACTTATAAATTACTTTAGTGTGAAATTTGCAAAATATTAGCATAACTGTTTCGGAACCTATAAAGAAGGAACTTATAGACACAAAGTGACTTTTATATAATAGTAGAGATATGTATATATATGTAAATATGTATGAATAAAAATCATTACGAAAAATATATAAATGTTTATACCTTTTCTGTATTTATTTCTTATGTGTTGACGTGTAGGAATACAAAAAGGCTTTTGAAAAATAATTTTTCTTTCAAAAGCACATGATTTTCGACCGATCTTCCTAGTACTTGTATAATGTTTATAGAAGCTCTACTCCCGCATTGAGCAACTTTGAAAAATATTGCATTTTAGTTCCTGTTACCAATATACATACATACATACTTCTTGCCGTTCAGCAAGTCAATTTACCGTACCGTTACCAACAAGTCAATTTACCGTACCGTTACCAACATGAAAAACGTTCCGAGTGAAACTAATTCATGTTTATAGGAAACAAGATCACGCAAAAAGCATTTCAGAAAACGCCCACCGTCTGATAATAACATGAAAAAAAAATTGACCCTCACTATTTCCATAATAATGAAATGTTTTCTGTTCCTTTTCTTCCTTTACACTGATCAATACGTCTGTTCTTTTTCCACTTTCTGATTGAGACGTTATTTTGTATATATGTTAGTGCGAATACTATCACACATTGAAAATATTACGAAGTATCTTAAAGATTGATTTCCTTCCGATTACAAACTGACATACATACATCTATATTTTATATATAATATACACTCATCTTTAATGTGTACAATTTGTAATTTAACAAGTATTGAGTGAAACATTACTGAAAAAAGTTGCTGCGAAGCATTTAAAAAGTCGACCGAAAGAATAAGCTGAGATTGAAGTTTGATAAAAGTAAAATTGCTAAAGATTCGATAACATTTTTTTTTGTCACTAGAATCCTGTAGGGGTAAAGAAATGCAAGGATGACAGTTATTTGGTGAGAGGATAATGGGTGTTAGAGTTAAAATAAAATATACACGGCAGATGCCGAAGACGTTTGTTGGCTTAACTTCATTAACAGAACACGAAAGAAATGGAAAAGATACAACTAAGTGAAATTAGTTCTGTTGTCCGTTTACGCACAAAAAAAAAAAGAAACTGTTCTCGAATGCTTTGGTCATCAGTTCGTCTCGATTCGTGCTAGCGCCCGTGTCTGCTTAATATCACACATTCACCGTAGATCTTGCTGGATGGAAACCATATTGTCGGTCAATGATTAGACTGTTTTTAGTGACTGTGATATCACAAACGATCGGTAAATATTTACGAGGACTTCGTATCTAGAGCATCATATATCTAAGTAAATTAGTACAGTTAAGCATAAAGGGCTACTTCACAAGATTTCCAACTGCGGATTAGCTGAAAAATGTTCTGTAACCGATCAATTCCTTTGTGATAGTTATTAAAGTAGTCGTCGACCGACAGAAGTACCAAACTCATAGTATCAAGTATTAACGCTCGCGTGCTTCAAGAATTTATGCGTGGCCCAATGTTATTTTTATCCTTCATCAACGTTCTCCCTAAGACATTTACGCAGACGGCACAACCATCTATGGCAAAACTTCAAATATATTAGTATAAAAATATTAGTTAAAAAATATTAGTTTAAAAATATTAGTTAAAAAATATAGAATTAAAACTGAAAAATTGGAACTTAGCAAGCGCAAGTCGACTTTACTGTTATCCTCTCCCCATGGGAAAATATACAATTATATGTTTAACTGCATTAATTTGTCAAGTTTTATATGAATGTGTCCGTAAGTCCGATGGTAGCGAATATCGGTAGAAAGTTACAGGTTTTGGTTAGGCACGGCTAAAACGAAAGGAGGGAGTAAGTATTTTTTGACAGTCTCTCTTTAAAAATCTACCAAAAATCAGGTAATTATCCAATCAATACGATATTGTAATCTATATTATTAAGTAAGAATAAACTTTATAATGGGGTATTTTTTTCATAATCGATATTTATATATGGATTATATAATATATTTTGTCTTGAAAACCCCCTCCCTTATTTGTGGTTACAACTATGCTTAAAATAATTAGCCGAAACTGAACAAAATATCATTATGGGGAGGATACGGATTGTAGATAAAACAGACAAAAAATACAACTGTGAACGTATCAGATTTCAAGATTTAAAATGCGAATTTTGAATATGTTTTAGTTTTCATCTTTTGTGTTTTGAAGTGTGAAATTCGTTGAATATGTGAATAATAATTATTGTCTTTCAGATTAGCCAAAAATGTTGCTTAATTTTACGAAAAAAAAATACTTCTAAATTTATAAAAAATAAATTAATAATTTCTTTTAGTGAGACCTATATTGCTAATATACTAGCAAGTAGGAAATGCTTTGAAGAATCGATACCAAAAACGAAAATCGATAAATAACTGCACATCTTGCTAAAAATACGATAATTTGCTGTCGGCAATTTGTTGTTCGTATTTACAAACAGTTGTTATTTCTCCCTTTTCCTGTCTGCTGTGACTTCCGCTTAACTTAGTTTTAAGTGTGGAGGACTTGATCTACCATACTCTCGTCCAGAAACACCTGGTTTTAATGGCCAGACAGGGTGAAGACTACCAAACGTGATGCAGGAGTTTCTCCAACACATATGACGTCTAGTATTCGTCAAATGGTCACCGATCTTGTACTGGCCAGTATAATCTTCGATTAATTTCGCGGTTTATGTAGGCAATAGATATGCACCGATTATGAAAGAAGAATTGAACCCTTATAAAGTAAATTCTTCGCTTAATCGTCAAAACAAACGTTAAAAATGCATAGAAATTAACATGACTAAATGAAGTTCATTTAGTCATGTAAAGGCTCTAGTTTCTTCAAAACTATCATTAGATTTTGGATGTATTTTAATTTCGCCACGAGAAATCTATAGAGTGAAAGAAAAGATGGAGTTATTTGAAATGTAGCTACTTATGTTATAATATTTTGCATATTTTCGTAGCAAATCCTAAATCTTATTTGGAAACAAAAAATAATTGATATGGCGCGGTAAATGGTGTTTTGTTTTTGGAAAATTTAAAATTGTATTAAAAAATACAAGTTTTATATTATTCTTCTTTTCATATGAAAAATTCAAGCTTTTATCTTATTGGAAAAAAGTTGCTCAATAATAATGGATTTTAATTCGTTTAAAAAATGGTTTATTTTTTTTTTAAATATAAAACTTTCGAAATTAAAAATAAAATAAAATTAAGAAAAACAGGTACCTGCGATTTGTTCAAACCAAATTTCTCGTAAATGTCCGGTATAGCTGAACCAGCAATGACAAGTACTTGTGCATCTATGTTACCGCGCTGAAATAACATTTAGAAAGCCATTCTTAACATGGGAATGGATGGTGTTTTAATTATGTACTTTCACCTAAAAATTTTATTTAAAAATTAGTAAAAATTGAATTTAAATTGAAAATACTTAAAAAATATATATAACAACAATTTGAACGGGTTTTCGAGCGTTTTATCAACGCTCGGCATATTCCTGTAGCGACATGAAGTCGAGCCTGAGTGAACATTTACGAAAAATCTGGTTCGTAATATGCACAAATAGCGACTTTCACTTCGTACAATGCACTAGCATAAACTAAATTTATAGTGACATTTTACTCACCAAATGTTGTAGATACATGAACATATAACACCATATTCTAGATTACGTCAATATGTTAGGTTAAAAAAAATATCGGATATTTGTTTTTTGGCGGTAAAATGTTTTGGCTACGGATGCATAGGCATTCGTTTTTTTTGTATACAGCAAATTGTATCTATGGTAGTTTATTTTATATATGTGATGTTGAAAAAATATGCAAATTAATATTAACATTTTTATGAACAAATAAATCAAATAGTGGAATATTCCATTTTTTTAAATTGTGGTCTTAATTTTGTCTTTAAGTCTTATTTCTTACTTTCTTGCTTGCTATTTAATTTTCGTATTTGGTATTTTTTAAAATTTAATTTCCTGATTAAAAAAAACAAATAAACGAAAAGTCCTTTTTTACATTTGTACAAATTTCACAATTTATGTTAATTATTCAATGGCATTTCTATTTCAGTATTTTCTAGATATCTCACATCTATTGTATTTCTAACTAAATTGTTTTAGTAAATACAGAGTTTTACACACCTTTTTATTTTTCTATTTTACCTTTTGTTAATTTTAGTTCACAATTTCTCAAATGTCAAAATACATCTTTTGTATTTTGAAATTCTGACTTTTGTTTGTAATTTCGCGTTTTTTCTTAATTTTCCCTTTTTTCTATGTACAATCCTCTAACTGTTAATCATTCGTCTTCATAATTTCTATTTAAAATTTATAATTTCATAATTTCTATTTAAAATTTAAGTTTATATTTTCATACTTGTTCATTTTATATTTTCTTGTCATTTTAATTTACAAAAGAAAAAGCTGCCACTTCTCATGCAATTAACTAAATCGCAAAACTGATGTCCTTTTCAATTCTAATAACTGTGCCAGAATAAATAAATAAATAAAAAATAAAAACAATGCATGTTTTCAAAGTATATTGAGCATTTTCGATTCTTTGTCGAATAATCAGATCACACACAAATTAAAAAGCAATGAAAAATCTCTTAAAACGCTTCAATTGTTTGTTTTGACCTTTAACGACATATCCACTGCGTTCCCGGCGTTTTTTTTTCTTTTGAAATTCTATTTTTTCCAGATTTTATCATTTTTGTCACCTGAATATTTTCCGACGAAAAATACAGTGTTTGTAATGCTTATAAGTTGTTCATTGTATTTTTTTATTTTGAAAAAGAAAAATGATGACAATCGGAAAAAAAAAGAAAAAAAAAGCGGCTAAGGAAAGTCTGGTATATTTAACAATGTTTGCTTAAATGAAATAACATTATTTAAATAAAAACATACAAATGTGAGGGTTTTCTCAGAGGTAATGTCTCCTATTTTTTAAACTAAAGTTGATAAGCTACAAAAACGGAATGATACGAACAACTTTTGTATTCTGAGATCTATTTTTCTGCATAGTCATCACAATTCTTCGTTCACTTTTGCTAGGCATTCAATGACGCATCTCTGCTTCTGGCAAGTTGTTTTCTGAGAATTTCACACCGTCAATATCTACAGCAGATGAAACTTAAGTCATTAATGCATAAGTTTAGTCATCATAATGCAATTTGCAAGCCACTTAGCAATTTGGGCGGAATAAAAAATAGGATGCACTATATTTGGAACGCCCCTTGTGTGTGTGTGTGCATGTAATATATATATATATATATATATATATATATATATATGCGTTTCATTTTTTATTACCGTATCTTTCTGTTAAGTTACATTATTGTTTCAGCTACTTGGCCGTTTTTTTGGCCCTCTGTAGCATTCTCAGACTTTTACAGAAATGATTTCTGTAAAAGTCTGAGGATGCTACAGACGCCCGCTCCAAATAAAAAACCGACAGAAAGATACGGTAATAAAAAATAAAACGCATATCTGCTCTACAACGGTATTGAGCACTTCCTTCAGTTTTTATTAATTACCATTTCCACTATATGTACATATATATATATATATATATATATATATATTATATATATATATATATATATATTATATTCATACACTTAAAACACATTACCTATTCCGGCAGAATAAAAGAATAGGAGGCATTACTTTTGGAGCTCATATACAATGATTTTATGCATAACAAAGTTTGGTACGAATGCAGAGCAGTTATCTAAACATTTAAATAATTTAACCAACTACTTTCGAGATTTGAGCCACGTAAGCGATTAATATTTGGAAACTAACTCTTTCGCAAAATACAGATTTGAACCCATTTTTGGATGTTATATCAGCCACGCTGTTGCTTTTAATATTCCGTGAAATAGGCATGTTCCATTTATTCATATATCTTATATGATTTTATTTTTATTTTCTTAGAATCATTTGAGATGAGGCTTCACAAATTGCATATTCTTTTGCGGAATATCATCCTCATCTTTATAGTTGTTATTTCATGACGTTTCGGCTAACTAGCCTCCCCTCTATATTAAATTGTTCTTCTGCTCGGTTCATATTGGTGTGTTACTTCTAGAAAACAGTTAAACTGCAGAAGCAACTTTTACAACATTTTCTTACGGAAAAACTAGACAGAAAATTTAGAAATTGAGCGCAATAATTATCTAATTTAAATGTAATGTTTACAAATATTAATTATTTTCTTACGAGGACGGAAATCTTAAAAATGTAAATAAAAAATGTACACCCAGAAATGTCCACAGACATGCGTAAGGAAAGCCGAAAACGACGCAGGCTGCTCCCACCAAAAGGGGCGAACTAAAATTTTAAAACGAGGCTGTTCTCAACGAACAAGAAGGGAGGTATTCAGTTTTCGTCATCTGTAATTATTAGGATTCGTAAAACCTTATTTAAAATAAAATAGCGTTTAAATCGACTTTTAAGTAGGTTTCAAAGTAACTTTTATAGCCAATGGTAACATTTATTTGTTGTATATTTTTGACCACATTTTCGAATTTATGGGTATATTAAAACAAACCCCAAAAGGGCATAAGCACTAGTACGCCGTATTGTTTTGGCTTTTTTTTTTTTTCAAATATTTTCTTTAACTTTTGCAGTAAAAAAAATAAAAATGGAATTGAATTATTAAATTGTTTGGTAATTGTGACAACCGGAATACCCTGACCAAATCACCGCTAAAAACATCGTCCGGGTCCAGCAAGCTTAAAGACCAGACCAGAAACTTGAAATAAAATGAAACGAAAATAATCTAATGTTGCTTCCATTACAAAATTTTTTGATTAAAATATTTTCTCCCGCAGACTTTTCAATAAAAGTTTTGATACAATAAATTTTTTCATTTTCAAATACTTTTCTGTTCAGAAAAAAATTCTTGTTACTTATTTGTCGTGTTATTTGACCAAAACGAAAGTTTTAAAAATTTATTTCGTTATTTTTTTTTGTCATTTTAAGTGAATTTGGGAAGAATTACTTTTAGTTCATTTGAATAAGATAAAGAAACTAATTCGTTCTTCCAAAATTAACAGGGTAAAATAGGTACACATGAATTCCTAAATGATCAACCATTTTAGCTCTAACCAAGCTGAACGTTGCTTAAGTTCTGTGAGCTAACGGGGACCGATATGTTGACGTGATTATGACTTCTCCAGAGACCTAAAACCTGGCAATTATCACGTGCACAAAATTTAAAAGTAAAACAAAACTGCAAACATCGAACAGTGGAAAATAATAGGGTGCATTATTTTGCCTTAATTACAGTTGAAATGCGATATTAGACATTTGGCAGCCATTACAGAGTTAAATATTATTCCATTACAGTTTTATGGCAGATAAACGAGGCTTTTTTTGTTGATATTCAGAAATGTTTTACTTATTTACGATTTAGCATATTTTATGAAAGAATCATTTTTATAGCAAGAAAATCGGTTCTAGATTAGCACTTCGAAACCGGAGGTTTTAAATCAATGCAATGGGTGTCATTTATCAACTCCGAAGTGGCATATTGCAGCTTCGATCTGCAGTTTAGCTGTTGCGTTAATGAAGCTTTATTATTTTCTTGGTATTTTTTTTTACATTAACTGCAACTCACCGTTCACATTCGAAATGTCGATTTTTAAGTTTTCGGGTATGCTGACATCGAATATCGGTTACATTTGTGGTCGATATGTAGTTTATTAGATATGAAAATATTTGTTATCTAACGTAAAAGCTAATGTAATTCCGGATAGCCAATTTTTTCACAGAGGAAAAAATAATGACATTGTTTGGGGTGGGGTCTGTGAAAAAATATTTGCTTCGTCTGCTTCAGTTGCACGCATACGAATTACTAACTGCTCGTTTGTGAAAACAAAATGGCTGCCGGGAATTACATTAGCTTTTACGTTTGATATGTTTTCATATCTGGTAAACCACTTAACCCTAAAATTAACATATATTCGTTGTCAGCATACCCGAAATCATGTAGAATCGACTTTTCCAATGTGAACGGGGAGGTTTAGTACATGTAAGAATTTACCATTTTTTAAATTTTATTTTTGCTACAAACCTATATCCACAGCGACTAGGTGAATTTTATTTTTGTTTTCTTGTCGACAATGTGAAAAAAAAAAACAAACAAAAAGAAAAAAAACAGCGAAGTCATGAACAATTTGTCGACAAGCTTTTCGGTCTCTTTTCATCTTTGACTTCAGCAATTTAAATCTTGGCGGATTTGAATGAGAATCATACCCCCCATAATTTATTTTCCTGTTCGTTTTTTTTATTTTGCAATTTTTTCAGTGGACTATTATTGATTGGACACTAATATACCATATTCTTTTTGGTTCTAATGCACTTACTGATCCACGCTATGTTTTTAATCGTATTTCCAAGTTTAATTAAAGTTTTACGTTTTTTTTTTATTCCATCGTAAATTAAAGTACAGAATAGGTACAAAACACCCTGCCATATTTAGAATGGCTTTTTAAATAATACCGTTACTATTTCAGCACGGATCAATAAGTGCACTAGTAACCTTTTAAGTCAATATTTAAACATTTGAAAGCGGTACTCGCTTTTTAGTTACAACGTTCTGGTAAATAGATCTCCCATTTTGTAAACACAAAACACACGAAAAAAATCCGAAGTAAATAACAAGAAACAAGAGATTATAAAAATGACATGAACTTGTAATTTAGAAATATTTTTTCGGTTCTAATGCAGAGAGTGAGCCGCACTATTTTTTTAAATCGTATTTCCAAGTTCAATTAAAGGTTTATGATATGTTTTTTTTTATTCAATTGTAAAGTTAAAGTACAGAATAAGTACAATTTAATATTTAGAAATATTTTTTTCTTAATGAAAATACAAATAAAAAATTTTGCAATTATTTTACAAGAGTAACCAACATAGTATAAACACCCCCATGTTAAGAACGGCTTTCTAAATAAACACTCCCAACCTCGAACCTTTCTTAACATGGAAAGGATGGGGGTGTTTATACTACGCTGGGAACTGTCGTAAAAAAAAAAATAAATAAATAAAAAGGTGAAAAGCGAGTCTTTTTTTTGGGGGGGGGTGCGGAAAACCGAACAGAAAAAAATGTGGTGATGCTCTTCCTGGTCCGCCAAAAAGCAAATCTTTTTCCCCACCTACCTCTATAGTTGACGTTTTGTATATCCTTACAGTTAATTATTTATGTTATTCCAATTTACATTTGTTGTATTTGCTCTACTCGCAGGAAGCCCAGAAATTAGAAGAGAGCAAGCCAGAAGACGTAGTGCATTTTGACTCTCTTAAAAATTGTCTGTGTAACCCCGTCGGCATTCGGCGGTGAGGGAATCTCATATAATTAGCAATCAACTAACTCTTCCTCAAAGCGTGAAAGCAGGGCCTGAGAGAGTAGATCTTCTAAAACTAATAGAAGTAATTCCACGAGGGATAAAAACGCCACCAAATGATTTCACTGGATGATCGACTAGTAGGCTATGTGTACAGTAGTCGGCTTTCTTTACTTCATTCCCGTTTAAATATTCGGAGGAACAAACTATTAATGCATTTTTATTTCTAAACATGGCGGCGTCGAACCGAGATTCCCCCAAAATAATCCTAGTGATAATTTAACACCCGGAATTCATACACGGAGCTGAGCAGATGTCTGCAAATATTCATTTTATTGGAACGTAAAACAAAAAGATATTTGATAACAAATAAATGACACCCTCTACAAATAAATTAATTCAATATAACTGATCACAAATATAATTTTTTCAAATATAAATACATCATTCTGTAGATGTAATGTAATCATTTATACGCTTTCTCGCAGGAGACGTGTTTATTTTAAATGTAGACGCCCAGAGGAAATAGATAAATGAACTCAACCTACCTTTCGGCTCTTTATCAGTTGAAGGCATACATGTTTCGACACAATGTTGTTTTTTTTCCATCTTGCATTCAACGTTCTGAAAAGAAGACATGATTGTTTTAAAACGATTGAAATTTAAACGATTAGCGAAAAACGTTCTTTAAAATGATATATAAAGGCAAACTTATTATAACGAAACTTATTTGAAATCAAAATTGAAAATTCCGCAAAATCTTTCTTCTTAACCTAATAGAAAAATGAACTCTACCTAAATTTCGGCTTTTCCCCATTTGAAGACAGACATATTTCGACAACATTTTCTTTTAACAACTTCAAGCAATCCATTGTTACCAGATATTAATGCTAAATGCAATAAAGATATAGCGCACCATTAATGGATCAAACTTGAAAAGAATGCCCGAGCGACAGGTCCTGCCATTTCACTCGAAATCACAACAGATTCCACATTAGTTTATCGTTTGCAAAAGGACACACTCTCAGGCCATTAGGTTCTTTGGCATCCGCTCTGTCGAGGCCAATTCATATGAGAGTCTACCGTAATCCAATGATGTCTAGTGCCAGTCGGAAGATATGAGAGAAAATGCTTTGCCTAGAAACTCTGCAGACACTTTTTAAGACTATTTTAAAGTTATAAATAAAAAAAAAACATTGTCTTTCCCAGTTAGAGACCTTACAAGATTGTTGCGAAAAATCCGTTACTTGTGAAGTTTTAAAATAAAATAAATATACTCACTTGTGATTAGGAATGTTTTGCACGATACAAATCCCTCAATATTATCACTTTTCCAATTATAAACTAAGACAATAAAATAATGTAAAACGCTGTCTTGGCTTTTTATACGTTATGTTCAAAACGTTTTAATTTTCAAGTTTTATATCAATTAAAATATTTTATTCTCTGTTTGTGTGTGCCCACCGCTACTGTAGACTACGCTATTATAAAACTATCTACCACTCCTTAAGCGACTAATAAATAGGGCTATAACAAAAGAATATTCGTATCATTGTTTTGACTCTCGAGTATTTATCCGTTAATTAATCGAGAACCACATCACTCTATCTAAAACATATAAGATATTAACTGATATATACTCGAGTCAAAATAATAAAAAAGAATATTCTCTTGTCATAGCCTTAAAATACAAAAGTATAAAATATAAATTAAAATAACGTTAAATCAGTTTTTTTTTATAGACAAGGATTCATAATTTGTATTATTCGGACTACTGTTGCGATTCACAGTAGCTTCTTATACCCCAGTGGCATTGTGCCTTGTTTGAGGTGAATATGACTAAGAAAAAAAAAGAAGGAACATAGGGATTATAACGGAGCGTTTTATCCGTTGCTCCACGGATCTTCTTAGACTAATTTAATGGAAACGTAAAATGTAACCTGTAGTCCTAATCGACATCTAACACCAACGTAGAGCTTTACAATTAGAGAAAACAATCTTATTTAACAGCGAAGATGGTTTTCTTAGTAGATGGTTTTCCCCGATATATTTCTAGCCAGACTTCTTTCTAGAAAGGCATCGGAGATAACGTAACAGTGTCCAGCATCCTAAGTGTGCCCTTTTCCAAACCTTCACAAAAAACACTCGACTAGCTACAACCACTGCCTACAATTCCCCCATCATCTCTCTGCTCCTAAATCTAAACGCAGATTCCATGAACAAAGCTTCTTTCCAAGAACTACCCGCCTGTGGAACACGATTTCACTGGCGTGCTTCCCGGCTGAATAAATTATAGTAGCCTTCAAGTACAATGTAAACAAGTTCTTGTCGAGCCGACCCCATAAATAATCAAATTCTACCCAATCTATACCATTAACTATTACTACACTATCACAGTACAGTCATTAAGCTTTTATCGTCGAGTGGCTTTCGGACCTTGATAACTGGTGACACTCTTAAAAATGTTTTTATGAAACGAACTGGATTCGAACTAGGAACACCCAGGTTTTAAGTCTCTGTGGTTTACTTCTTCACTATGTCACCTTCTAACAAACCTAAGATATTTCGGATATATCCACAAAGGTTTTTAAACTTTTGGCAGTTGAAACTGATTTAGAATAGAACGACTACAAAATAAATGTTTACATTAGCTGTTTAACGTGCATAAAATTGAACTTTTTTGAAATGCTTTTATGCGTTGGAACGGTTTTTCGTTTTGATAATTTTTCATTCTTCAATTTATTAATGGGTAAGGAATTGACAGTAGCAAGATAGTTAACAATACGGACTTATAACCTGGGTGTGTTAGGTTCGAATCCAGTTCGATCCACAGAAGAAACATTTGCATTTAACGCTGTTGACAAAATTCTGTAAGTACCGGATGTTTTTTTCCAGAAAGAGTTCTAACTAGAAAGATATCGGAGAAACCAATGAAAACCATAGACTCCTCTTATTCATGCAAGATGGATGAATAAATTTACCCCAACTGTTTAATCGGCTTAATGTTTTTTATTTCAAACTTTTGGTATTCTTTTATTGGTATTTATTTGCTTCCCCACGGGAGCAACATGTGGCACAAGGTCGGTTTTAATCTGGGGATAAACCGCCTCCCCAAAAAGGAGCACCCTGGACGTAGGTAAAAATAAAAATTACCTTAATATAGAAAAGGGTTTATCTACATTGACTAAGGACAAATAAACACGTATAGCGTCAGAACATATACTATACTGTGATCTCAGCGCGCCGCCAGATCAACCTTTTCTTCTTTATTCATATCACTTTATTAAATAAAGAAATTAATTTGTCAAGTCTACAGTTTCTATTACTATCAACATTAATGCGTAATCCCATTTTTGAATTGATTTTCAATTACGAAGGCAAGAAGCTATTTAACACTTTAAAAATTAATTTTACGAAAATCTTCGGCTTTTAAATAATGATTTTAATGAAAAAAAAATACTTGTTCGACAAAAGCCAGATATAAATTATGCATTGTCTATTTCTGAGAATTTGTTCATAAAATGTTCTAAGAGGAAAATGATTCTTCAAACCTTCTTTTTAATGTGGTTCGTTTTCTTTGTTTGTTTTTGCGCCTTCCTACAATTTCCGTTGCCATGGTGACGGTTTTGTCTTTCGTCGAGATGACAACAAATGCCAGCTGCCCTTCCCATGAGAACTGTCTTCTCTATATCCGTGGATCAGAATTGATTGAAAATTAGGTCTGGAATTCAAATCTGCTTTTTTCTTAGCGATGCCTTGGTTGGTGGCAGTGGTGAAGTGGATATCATCGCAAGCTGACAGTTTGGCGTCCGGGGTTCGAACCCACCGCATTATTTTCCTTTAATCTTTTCCTTTTCCATCATAACATTACTGTACCTTTGTCTACAATATCAACTCTAATAGCCTTTTTTCCTAGGGCGTTTGCTCTTAGAATTCCCTGCATGTTCCCAGTTTCCTCAACGTACGGCCATACACAAGTTTAAATGTAATAGAAGCAAATACCTTGATGCACACATTCCTATCCTATCTGCCTCTTATAAATCTGACCCCTATCACAGTAGATTATACGATCTAGTGAAAATATTGGCGTAAATATCAGTAAAATTTAAAATACAAACGTTAAAATATATTCCTTCGTTCTTTGTTCAATTTTTTATTCACCAGAATAAGGCACGTTGCCACTGAAATGTGATTAGAGGCCACATTTATAGGTGGAAGCTTACGTGAGAAGTCGGGAAGCAAGATATATATTTCTGCATATTTGTAAAGTTGGGGAAACTGAGAAAGGGAGAAGAATTGCAGAGTCAAAAAAGCAATTTGAGTCTGAAGTTTTCCAGCATCTGGAGACTACAACATGTGCTGTGTTTTCACCAATTCGGCGTAATGTTGTAATTATCTAAATCATGCTATTATGTTTTCTTAATTAACGAGTCATATGTATGTATCTATGTACGTTGTTCTTAGTATAACGAACTGTTGTCATCGTGCCTAAATTTCTATCTTAACGGCCCGTGACTCTACTATTCTTACAGGTGCGTGTCAACATATATAGTACACATACACATGACGACATACGTATCTGCTGTTGGTGTCTTCTGGGTGAAACCGACACCTGCTGTAACAAAAAACGCTTCAAGGCAGGGACCCAAGACGGAGTGAGTTTTTATGTTTTTTTTTATTCACTCTTAGGCACCTCACCATCACAAAATGGAGTAACTGACGATGTTCTTTATTTGAGACCGTCATCTTTCTCATGGGGTGACTTTCTTTACTCATATTGCTTGGTCGCGCGGCTCAAATCTAACTCAACTGACTTAACTCAGCTTACTCCAACCGAAGCACTTGACACGTCATGTTCATTCCCCGCTTCATACTTCCGGTGCAAATGATCAGTCAACAAGGTTCGACACCTGTCAAAACATTTAACCATTTAAATTCTCTGTTGTTTACTCCGCTAGATAGATAATTATATAAACAGATAGATAAATAGATGGATAAACAGATAATTCACTGCTTCTGCCCGACTATTATCTGGCACATGGAAGAAATATTATTTGACCTCTCATCGCGTTTATTGGCCGTTATTTACATTAAGTGATACATGTGCGGTTATTATATATATATATATATATATATATATATATATATATATATATATATATATATACATTAGGACCATACGCCAGTAAGTAGATATTATGTTACTAGTATAAATTTCAGCGGCAACCTGACCCAAAACTCATCTAGTGTGAGTGAGAAGAGGGCTGTTATGGGTAAGCTCCTTTGACAAAACACGTAAGATTGCAGATGTTGATGATATTACTTAAGAAATCATCACATGTTCAGAGCACGGGACAGAGTTTTGAGTCAGCTCGTGTCAAGGAACCTACAAAAAAGACCTGCTCGATAACATAAAACTCTAAGTGGATATTTCCTTGAATCTGTCTGTTCGTCGTACATTTTAAGGTTCAGTGAAAAAATTAAGAAAGAAAGGATCAATTTCAGTGTTTTTTAGTTTCTCCCCACGTGAACGAACCTCTCTTCTCAATAAAACCTTTGAAACCGTAACAAGTTTCCAGTGTCGCATGCATGGATTTTTTTCGCCTAAGTTAAACAGGGAATGAACATCCAATGGACGGCCAACTATGCAGGGGACGGCTAACATGGGAAAGCGACGACCGTGAATGTATGTATAAGACTTATTAATTGATTTATTTATTGTTCGCTAACTGGCAAAAGTGCGAGTACACGTTATTTTTTACTTAGGAGTTACCATTTATCAAGGCCCGAAGACCACTCGAGGATAAGGGTTAATTAATGTAAGGTGGTAGTATAGTAATCGTTAATGGTGTAAATGGGGTAGAATTTGATTATTTATTGGAACGACTCACCAAGAACTTGTTTACATTGGATTTGAAGGCTATTATGTTGTATTAAACTGGGATACAGGTAAGCGGAGAGTTTCATAAGCGGCCAGTTCTGGAAAAGAAGCTTTGTTCATGGATTCTGCGTTCAGATTTAGGCACAGATAGAGAGTGGAGGAAATCGTATATAGTGGTTATAGCGACTCGAGTGTTTTTTTCTGAAAGTTTGGCAATGGGGGTGCCCATAGATTGGAATTCAGTTCTCATAAGAAAAACTATAGAAAGATTGTTGCAAAAGACATGTGCCAACAGTTTGTTTAGGGTTGTTCGTTTAAAGATTGTTTATTGATATGTTACGCGGTAAATTCATCAAAACATCGTGGAAATACTTGTTCTCCCCTTATCTTATTTGCTGACTAGTATATATAATCCATGATATTTATTTCTTCTGGCGGAGAGCATTCCCAAATAGGTGATTTGGTCAGAGGATCAATAATTAGAATATAAGGCGTTGTAATCTCTGCGGAACCTCTTTAGGAATCCATCCGGAGATCTTTTGGGGTTCATAAAGCAGACGAAGAGCTTTTGGTATGCACCTAGTTCTACCACCTGTCGATTAGACACTCCGAGCATAGCTATCTCAACTTGAAGATATACAACTTCCAAAACATAACTATCGAATGCCAACACATACCAAATTTATTCAATAGCGTTCAACAAAAAGACTACTTCATTTCTTTCCACATACATCTAATCCACAGTTCTCTCTTCTATTCCCATACAATCAATAGAATCATATAATTTGGTTTCTCAAATTTTTAGTGAGTGGTGGATAACTTCTATTATTTGGGCTACGATTCTCAATTTGAGGTTTATTCGTACACAGTTTCGGCTGATATAACCCCCGACTTTCTTCAGATGTAACTTGTCGAACACTGGAATCTTTCTGTCAAACATGTGAATCTACACAAAATTGATAAACAGTTAGATATAATATTTAAATATTTATTAAATAAAAATAATAAAATAAAAATACGTCTTGTTAAAAAAAAAGGGGTCACCTAACGAATGAAAATATACGGGAGGTACTCTGTCTCTTTGCCGCTTAGGAAGCAAAAAATAAAATACAAAACAACAGTTCCAAAAACTTCTTATATATCACTAACAAAAGAATTAAGTGAAATTTAACAACAAATACTAAATACGGGCACAACGTTAAGATAGTCAATAGTATTCAAACGACGTGAAATCGTGACCATCGCACATGGCTAGCCGGCTGACTTTTTATTTTCATAGACAGTGCTCAACTTTAAGATTTCTAAAAGGGGCTAATAATTATTAATAATTACTTTCATACATACAGACACTAGTGTTTTCTGCTTATGCCACTTTATATATATATATATATATATATATATATATATATATATATATATATATATATATATATATTCCCCAAACACTTTAACCTTGATAAAGGGGAGACTAAAAGTCGCTGCTATGGTTTCAAATGATCTCAAATAACAGCAAGGGGAGACTTGATTCCAAATATTCATCATATATTATATATCTCCTCTTTTGAAAAGGTACGATTATGAATATCTCCAGTATCAAAAAATCCTTATACACTGTGAAATTTACTTTATCTGTAAAAATTCGGGCCGTATGTACTGTTCATAACTTTATGTGAATATATATATATATATATATATATATATATATATATATATATATATATATATACAAACGTTTAACTTACATCCAAGTAATTTACATCTAAAGTTTAAAGTGTTTAGAACCAAAATCGGCGGAAGAGTCTGTTAGAACCAAAATCGGCGGAAGAGTCTGGTAGAGTCAGTAAAGTGAACTCTTTCAATTTGACCTTTTCACAGACAAATTTTCGCTTAAAAACTGATTAACCAGCTTGCTGCATGTCTGAGTACCATTTATATAAATTTCAAATGTTTATACCAAAAATTAGTATTCTAGAGACCGCAAGGGTCAACTCTTTTAAACGTTGTCCCTCTTGGTTGTCAGATTCTAGGCGAAAACTCGATTAAAAAGCTTGCTCTATATTTGAATACACTTTATGTAAAATTTTAAATGTTTAAACCAAAAATTGGCTTAGATCTAAAATTTTGACCCCTTAACATTTATTGTTTTCGGCTCAAATCAAATTAAAATGTTTGATCCATGTCCAAGGAACCTACATCTTAAATTTCCAGTATTTAGACTTAAATTTGGCAGAGGAGTTTGGTAGAGTTTTCAAAGGCCAAACTTTGGTTTAACTGTTACCCTTTGACAGCCACATTTCTGGCCGAAAACTCAATAAAAAGATTTTTCAAAATCTCAATAACTCTTGTGTCAAATCTCGAGCATGTAGACAGAAAATTAATAGAGTAGTTTCGTAGGGAAATGTACACACACACACACACAAACAGACACACACAGAGAAAATTTCAGTTATATATATATACACTCGTAGCCAAATTGAATATTGAAATGCTCATATCTTTGGTTCTATGAGACGAAACTACATGAAAATTTGCAGGCTTTTTGAAAATTATAATACTATTCTATGGTTAAAATTTTATGACAACTGATAAAAATGACCTATATTTCAAACCAATAAAATATGGCTAAACTTGCCTACATTTGTATATATAGTGTCCTGGCAAGCTAGCTTCAGTTTTGCTGCTTTGGTTGTCTCCCCCCCACACACGCACACACACACACACACACACACATATATATATATATATATATATATATATATATATATATATATATATATATATGTGTGTGTGTGTGTGTGTGTGTGTATATAAGAGTAAATAATGATAAAAAAATTGAAAATGTAGACTAAAACAAAAAATAAAAATACGAAAATAAAGATAAAAACAAGAATTTTGGTTTGCACGGTACCCAAGATGGCCGACCTGTAACAACGGGGGAATGGTATTTCTTTCCCCACAAACGAACGAACCAGGTTTATCATGTACAAAATTAACTTTTTGTTGGTAACATCAGATGGAAATCACATCTGTGAATTAGTGAGAAAGAAATTTTTTATAAAAACATAAAATCATAAAATTGTCATCCCATTAACGAAACGGCTGTAACGAAGAGATCCAAGATTAAATAAACAAGAGTTAAAAGAAAAATGTAAGTCTTTGAATTTCAACAAAGTTTTGTAATATATATATATATATACATATATATATATATATATATATATATATATATATATATATATATATATATATTCCGACTATCGCCTATCAACGCGGTTGTTCTAGGTTCAATCCTCGGTTTGGAGAGGTGCTAGTATAGCCACACTGATGAATTGTGATACAACTAAACAGTACTGTATGTGAATGACTACAAAAATATTTTAAGCCCCGCCCCCGATATGAGTAGAGCATTGTCGTAAATAATCTCATCTGCTACTTAATTGGCTGAAAAATGCGGGGCTCGCTGTTTGTAAACAAGCGGTTTGAGCACTATAAAAGTGGTGGACGGATGTTTGTTTGAAATGGACATTTGTTGGCGTCATTTACAGGTGTCGCTCCCGTGAGTCCATTGTTAGAACTGTCGACTATCAACGCGATGGTTCTAATTTCAATCCTCGGCTTGGGAGAGGTGCTAGTCTAGCCGCACTTATTAGTTGTGATACAACGCAACGGTACTGTATGTGGATGACTACAAATATATATATATATATATATATATATATATATTTATATACATAGTGAAAATAATGGAAACAGTATTCTGACAAAAAAGAGAAATATAAAGGATCAAACCAAGTTATCTGTTCATCAACGTTTCGTCTTTATTTCATGTTTTTCCTTTTTTCTATGATAAGCATTTTCTAACGAATTATTATTGGAGAAAAAACATTTACGTGATGATTCAAGTTCACCAGTGTTACCCGGGAGTACAGATAGCAGAATAGAAGAATTTAAAAAGGTGTAACACATTTCTTTTAAACACTACTCTCTCTACCTCTACTTCATACTACCATATGCTGCACTTTCTCTGAAAACTGGTTTAATATAATAGAAATAAAATAAAACAAAAACTATAGAGCTTATTTACTGTTTGACCTGGTTTCAATGTTGGTTTTGAGGTAACTAATACATATAAATAGCAAAAGTCCCCCGCCTAATAAATATTATACTATTTCTTTCTAGAATTACGAACTGAACTTGATCATCATCATTATACTCATATGAATTATATGATTCTATTGTTGGCATTGGTTTCCCCCATATTTTTATATTTAGAATTTATTCTAGAGAAGCACTAGTCACTTAAGGGAGGAACCGCGTGAAGGTTGGTGAACATACTAAGTGGAACGAACCGGATCCAAACTTGGAACACCCAGGTCGTCAGTCTATATCGTTTGCCACTTGAGAACCGTCACCATTAAGGTAACTCGATGATGTAAGCTTAGTCTGACTTTAAACGAACACACACAAACAGAAAATGCGAACTTCATTTATAAAATAGGCAAGATTGCTATTGATGTCTGTATATTTTTGAGATGAGGCTTAGTACTTATTTTTGTATTGTTTGGATTGTTTGGGATATTGTTCTCATCTTGGTTGTTTTTTTTTACAACGTTTCGGTCGACGTAACCTGCGACCTTCAGATGCATTCACACTGGATGATATTGGTAAATAAGAATAACATTCAATGTTAATACACCTGAAGACGGTCGGAGGTTTCATTGGCTGAAACATTGTGGAAAAAAAACAATCAAACATTGTGGAAAAAAACAATCAAGATGAGAACAATATCCAAAACAACCCAAACATTAAAAAAAAAAAATCTAATCTTTCTTCATTCCTTTAAAATACTTCTTCATTTCCTAGAATATTTTCTCTCTCTTTTTCTTTTCACCGCGATTCCCCATCTTTCAGTCTGTCTGTCTGTCTCTCTTTCTTTGCGGAATAAAACTGAGCTCAAAATCCTTATCAGAAAGAATTGTGAATTGTGAATTAATTTATTGAAATTTCATTTTCGAAAAGAATCGTTAAATATTACAAATAATAAAAAGGGGGAAAAAATGAACAATGCAGCTAAAATCAAAATGTCCGCCGCCACCGCCGCCGCCGCCAACAACAACAACAACAACAACAACAACCGTCCGTTGAAAGTAAATTGCTTCGAGGCGAACTGATTGATTTTGTATTATTTTTTGTTTTGCCTTTTCATTAAACTCCCCCCTATCGATTACACATCCAATCAGTCGGTGCTCCTTTTCGAGAAAAGGGGGAAAAGAGTATTGATAGGTTAATTAGCATACTTCGTCAGTTTTTGCCATACAATTATCAAAAGTCAATGACTGAAGATATTTCAAATGTAAAAAAATAAATGTTTTTTTTTTAGTTTTATTTAGTTCTTTGTTTCGTTTTTATGTTGTTGTTGTTGTTGTGTTGGCACTACATCCGATTGTTATATGAGTGAGACACGAACTGATGAATTCTGATGTTGGTCAGGTCGTGTAGTAATTAAATTTCAACGTATCCTTCTTCTTCCTGTTGTTGTTGTTGTGCTTTTTCTTCTTCTTCATCGTCTTCTTCTTCTTATTCTTCTTCTTTTTCTTCTTCCATTCCCCATCCAATGATTTAGGCTTCGATTGCTATCGGAAACGACACAAAAAATGCCAAGAATCAAACAATTCCATCTCTCCGTTTCGCTCTTTATTCTTAGCCTGTTTTACAAAATAATGAATATTGAGTCTTAATGATAAAGAACATATCTTAAATATCGCGATTGCCATTCACCAAATAGACCTTTCTTTTATTCTCTATTTGCTGTCTTTTTTGTAGCAGAGAAATCAAAACGGAAAATATATAAATATTTATATATTTTCTCAATTTATTTCTTATTTATTGACGTGTAGGAATACAAAATGTCCGTTGCAAATAAAAACAACAAAATTCTTCCAAAAATAAATAATTTTCAATCAAACTTTCAGTCTCTTTCACTGTGAATGACGGAGATATGAGTGTTCGTTAGATGGTGGTTGTAGCAGGAAAGAAGTATAGTTATCAAGAAATGTTTAACATCCCAGCATTTTCACTTAAAAAGGTTAGCACTTTGGGTAGCCTTTCTCCAAAATCAAAAATGTCATAAGATGGGGAACAGTACACATATACTCACCTACAGACACATGATCGTAGCTTGCTTCAATCTTGACAGATTATGGATACGCATTGTAAATGTCAATGGGCATGCGCGTGAGGTGTTTGTGGCAGGAGTTACACAATCTCAAACCAACCTCTCCTGAGTCGGCGTTGTTAAATACCAGTGTCAAGTTGAGGTCCAGGACGACTGGAAAAATGCCGCGATAAGTTGAGAGCACATCTCAGCACCTAGAATTCCCAAATGGCCGCACATCCGGTACTAGTCAGGCTCAATGTTGCTTAACTTCGGTAATCTGACGAGAACCGGTGTGTCAATGTGATTATGCCGTATAGTATTACACGCATAATATGTACACATAATATACACATACACACATGCAAATGTATACACATATATACATGCATGAGTACACATACGTGCATGAATACACGTGGGCAGACACATACATGTATATAATCCAACAGGAGTTATCTTCCCTGCCCACTAATCCTTTTTTGGATGGAGTTTAACCTGCCACTTCCATAGTAACCCTTCTAATAACAATAAGTCAATAAAAGTTCTTGTTCTATACATATTTGTCCATTGTCCAGCTATTTATTCTCATGTTATTATTAACATGCATAACCTTCGCACATGATACTTTAAAGAATCCAAAAATACACACATATGTACACACACATACACACACATACACGCACATATCTATATATATATATGTATATATATATGTATATATATATATATATATATATATATAGAGAGAGAGAGAGAGAGAGAGAGAGAGAGCGAGAGAAATACGATATAGATAAGTTAAATAGATAAGTTAAATAGATAAGTTAAATAGAAAGTTCTTCCTGGACCAAAGGAGAGTATCTCCACTCGGTGTAATGAAATGAATAGAGGCGATAGAAGCTGAGATGGGTAACATCTTTTTAGCTTGATTAGATTATACGCAAACACACACACATATACAAACATATATATATATATATATATATATAAGTGAAATTGTTTGTCTATGTGTCTGTGTGTGTACATTTTCCTACCAAACTACTCGGTCATTTTTCACTCTACAGACTCGAGATATGACAGAAGGGGTATTGAGATTTGGAAAAATCTTTTTAATCGGTTTTCGGCCAGATATTTGTCTGTCAAGTGATCAAAGTTTAAGTTGGATCTAAACACTTGAAATTTTAAATGTAGGTAACTTGGACATGGATCAACTTTTTAATTTGACTTGAGCCCAAAACAATAAATGCTAAGGGGGTCCAAATTGGGATCAAAGTTAAAACAAATTTTACTTCTGCGGTCTCTACTAAATTACTCAGAAAAGCTTAAAAAAAAAAAAGCTTAAAAAAAAGTATAAACGTTTGAAATTTTACATTGTATTCAGACATAGGGCAAGGTTTGTAATCGTTTTTTGGCCGAGAATTTGGCTGTGAAGGAGTCAAAGTTAAAGGATTTGATCTTTGCGGTCTATAGCAAACTATTCAGCCAAACATTTGAAATTTTACATAAAGGGTATTCAGACATGCAGCAAGTTTTTTGATCAGTTTCGGGGTGAAAATTTGGCTGCCAAGCGGTCAACGTTGAAAGAGTTGACCTTTGCAGACTCTACCTAACTCCTCCGCCAATTTTGGGTCTAAACACTTTAAATTTAAGATGTAGGTTACTTGGACATAGATCAAACTTTTTAATGTTTATACATATGCACATAAAGTTATAAACAGTACATAGGGCCAGAGCAAAGCCGGGCTGAACTTCAGTAAAGCAATGGTTGTCTTGGATGTGTTTTTTGGGCCATTGTCATGATGGAACACTGCTCTACAACCCAGTTTCTGGAGGGAGGGGATCATGCTCTGCTGCAGTATTTGACAGTACATGTTGGCGTGATGTTTCCCTCAATGAAATGTAACTCCCACAATATTCGCAGCACTTATGCAGCCCCAGACCATGACATTCCCACCACCATGCTTGACTGTAAGCATGACACACTCACCTGCCACATATGTTTAAGGCCATCAAAACCAAACAAATTAAATTTCGTCTTATCAGACCAAAGGACATTGTCCCAGTAATCTATGGGCTTTGTTGACATGTCTTCAGCAAAATGTTTGTGGGCTCTCTTGTGTATTGTCTTCAGTCCTCAGCCTTACGTTTATCGGGAACATAAAATGGAACAGTAACATCGAGAGCATTGCCAAGGCTGCCGCGAAGAAGTTAGGCTCTCTCTACCATGCTAGAAAACTACTAACACCTCAAAGTATCCTGTACCTCTATAAGGCCACCATTCGCCTATATATGGAGTATTGTTGTCATATTTGGGCAGGTGCATCTGCTACTAGTCTCTCACTACTAGCCAAGGTTCAAAAGAGAGTCGCAACCTGATAGGTCCTGAACTGTCATCTAAGCTTCAACTTTTGTCCTATCGACGAAATGTTGCATCCTCAGCCTGTTCTACAAGTATTTTAACGGTGAATGCTCCGACGAACTGCAAGCACTTGTACCCACTCGACGTAAATACCCCCGACAAACCCAAGCAGCTAAATCCCACCCTTACACAGTAGAGATCCCTAGATGTTAGAGAGCTTTCTATTCCAGTATTTTCTTCCCCAGAACTGCTAGACTTTGGAACTCCCTTCTGGGCCCCTGCTTCTCCAACTGTACTGACATGCAGAAGTTCAAGAATCATGTGAACAGATATCTTGCTGCCCAACTCCCTATATAGTACCCCTGCAGCTTATGTCCTTGATAGTAGCACCCTATATCAAAGTGGCAATGTGCCTTGTTTGGGATGAAAATGTAATAAAAAAAGAAGAGGTTCCTTTTGGGGTGACATCCCTACACACCAATTTGACGAGTACAAAGATAAGTGTGCCATGTATACAGTCAAGCATGGTGGTGGGAATGTCATGGACCGGTGATGCATGAATACTACAGTTATTGGAGGGCTACATTTCATTGAGCGAAGCATGAACTCCAACACGTACTGTACAAATTCTGCAACAGAACATGATCCCCTCCCTCCAGAAACTGGGTTGTAGAGCAGTGTTCCATCATCACAATGACTCAAAATACACATCCAAGACAACCACTGCTTTACTGAAGAGACTGAGGGCAAAGGTTATGGACTGGCCAAGCATGTCTATAGACTTGCACCCAATAGAAAATCTTTGGAGCATCCTCAAGAAGAACGTGGAGGTGCGCAAAGTTTCAAACATCTGCCAGCTCCGTGACGTCGTAATTGAAGAGTGAAAGAGCATTCTAGTAACTACATGAGAAGCTCTGCACCATCCCATTCTGCTAGGGCGACTGCAGCCTTACTTGAATCTATGGGCTTCTTTGGAGAAACTTTCATGACCTGACCACTGTGTTCTCCAGACCATAACCATATTGGTCAATATTAAAAAGAGGAGTTTATGAGGGAGGAGAGCCGTTTACTTCAAAGGATGCCTTGTAGAGAACATAGTTGATATTGCTGGGGCCATAACACCTTTTTGAGATCAAACAATTGACTTCCCCGGGGGACAAAATTGATTTAAGTTATTAAAAAATGGTGGATATGTCGATAAATAAGTCATTTATTTGGGACTTAGCACCTAGGATGAGCTTTTTCTCATTATTCTTTGGCAGGAAAATATAATAGGAAATAAAGTTCGCAAGATAAGACATTATATTTTTGCCCTAAAACAACATTTTAAGAGACCTGCAATACAGCAATGGACAGTGGAAATTCCACGATAAAGAATAAAAATGTCATAACTTTGTGAACATCGCATTAATTTGAATAAAATTTTGGGAAAAACTAACGTTGCAGCAGTCGTTTGATGATATAATTTTCATTTTTTTATGACGTATATTTAGTGAAATATTAATATTTTACTAATCTGCAATAAGGCGACTGACGTAGTTTATATGGTCCGCGTTAATTTGTCTGCCTATCAAGTCAAACTACCAATGATTTTCCTACTAGAAAGTGCATCGTAAAATCTTTTATTTGACAACGATTCGGCTACGTGTATGATTTGTAAAAAAGTTTTGTTTTGTGATTAATTCTGGTTTATGAACAATGAACAATAATTAGTATTTTTTTTACAGATTTGATGACTCCCGACATTATCTTGAAATTATCATTTCCCCATTTTTATGTTATAATCAACACTTGACGCTATCGTATTTAATTTGATAATGAATGTTGATAAATTTAATCTTAAATAAATAATTTCGTATTAATTATCATTTCAATTATTCTGTGAACATATTCAGCGCCATTTTGAACAAAAATAAGATGCAAACGAGGAAGCAGATTTCTACTCGATCATCAAAATGGCGATGGTGCCATACTTGCTGAGTGGTACATCACGTTCAGTTTTATATAAAAGGAAATCTTCACAAAAAGAAAGAACTTTGTTTTAAAAAAATATGTGCGCATTACCGGCGCGTACACACTGAATCCGGCATTCAAAACCTCGATCTTCCACGCGCGAGAACATGCGAGACGGTGCCATCAGCATGGATTTTACTGGTGAAATCTCTTTTATGGGGCAAAATTTCGAAATTAATTTTAATAAATATATATTTAATTTAAACATGCGATTTTGTATTCCAATATCACAGATTTTTTTAAACAGTGAAGTCCTGCATACATACATACATACATGATGATTGCAACGTCTTGTCATACGAGTGCCACTCCCTCAGACATTTAAAATCCATGAGCCCAAATGTCTGAGGGAGTATCTATACAAATATGATGTTACAGAGTCTTAGCTTTGTACGACAGCTAAGTCTCTCTCTCGGTTCAAAATGTTGAGATCCAGCAACAAGCAAGAGCAAGATAGCCAGCAACAAATAAAACTGCAGACCAGCTTAATGCGGGTACTGGTCTTCGCTTTATGGTTTTTTAAATCAGAGATTTGCTTCTCCTAGAAAGGTTGCCTTCACCACGGCAACATACATACATACATACATACATACATACATGATAATTGTAACGTCTTGTTAGACGAAGGCCACTCCCTCAGACACTTAAAGTCCATGAGCCCTAAAATGACCTTTTTTTAGTCCTACCTGTGAATTCTCACGCTCAAGCAGGCATTCCAGCATTTCAAGCTTCCACGCGTCACAACCTTTCAATCGCGATAGGCCCATTTTTTAGACAAATGCCCGAGGGAGTATCTATACACGGATGATGTTACAGAGTCTTAGCTTTGTACGACAGCTAAGTCTCTCTCTCGGTTCAAAATATTGAGATCCAGCAACAAGCAAGGACAAGATAACCAGCAACAAGTTAAACTGCAGACCAGCTTAATGCGGGTACTGGTCTCCCGCTTTATGGTTTTTTAAATCAAAGATTTGCTTCTCCTAGAAAGGTTGCCTTCACCACAGCTAAGGGGAGCCCTCTCCACCCCAACAAACACATACATGCACACAAACACACACAGTGCTAGTTGGCCGTTGACCCCCCCAAAAGGGTTCATTCGCCCTTTGGAAGGTCTTGTTTTTAATCCGTCAGGGAGACTAGCCACCCTCCCCACCACACAAGTCAGTTTAGTCGCCAGTGACCCGACCATGAGGCAAGTACTACTGGGTTACATGGCACCAGTAGGATATGACATGATCTGACACACACGTGCATAAATACACACACACACACACACACACACACACACACACACACATATATATGCGCGCACGTGTGTGTGTGTGTGTGTGTGTGTGAAAATTCTCCAAGTTCCAAATATCAATATATCTAAGTTGGTCATTTCTTATTTTTCAAAAAGTATTCATTACAATATTGTTTCGTATTCCGACTAACAAGTCTGAAGGATTATGTTATTGCTGTATACTTAGTCACGTACTTATCAGATGTTCACTTTAAAAATTTATAAAAATATTTCGTTGGACGACTTACTGCTGTCCCTTCTCAGTTACCAAGATTATATAAAAATGAACTTTTTTCATTATAAAGACCTTTATTCACGAGAAAGATTTTTTTAATCCATTAGGATTGGTATATAAAACCCGAGTACGTTTCAAGTAAATGATATATATATATATATAGTAATTTATAAAATATATATGGCGATTAAGCTACACTGACAAAATAGTTTTAAAACTAACAAAAACAAATTAAATAAACATGAATATACATAAACAATCACACATATATATGTATATATATATATGTATATATATATGTGCATATATGTATGTACACACATATATATATACATATATATATATATATATATATATATATATATATATATATATAAACTAACAATAAAAAAAAACACTAACCTAATTTTAAAACAGATCCTTTGTCCGATAAATGCATGCCCATTGGCTGATAGGAAAGGCGCGGTGGATACTAGAAAGCTGATTGGCTAACTAAAATCTCAATAGAAGAGGAGCATATAAAAACGATAAACAACCACAGAATTCGCGCATAAGCCTGAAGAGTCCTAGAGTGGATGAAACGCGGAATATTCAGTGTAGCTTAATCGCTATATATATTTTACAAATTACTAACTAGCTCTACTTACGTATTGAGAACTTTTGAAATAAATATTTAAAGTTTACGCATAAATCTATACTTTCGTATATTAATTTTATGTGAATAAATTAAGTAGTTATATATATATATAAAGTGTGAGTGTATATATATATGTATGTGTGTGTATGTGTGTGTATGTGTGTGTGTATGTGTGTGTGTGTATATGTGTGTGTGTTTATTTCAACAAACCTCTCTGTGCTTACCTTCATGCAAGCGCAAAGATTTAGGCTTTCTTCATGAAAATGTAGATGTTACGGAATAATGTGAGAGTTGACATCATTATATAAATAAAGTAAAATCGATTTTTCCTGTCAAGCTACATGCATTTTAAGTATTAAACAAAAGAAAAAAAACGCCATAAGCTTTGGCACGATGAATCAGAATCGAAATCCAGAATGGAAAAAATCAGAATCGGAATCGATATCGGACTGTTAAAATGGTGACTATTTTCCGATGCCCAAAACGATTCTTTTTATTTTTCTATTTTCGTTTTTTTTTTGTTTAAAACTTTCTTTGCTTTTACTATGTTACTAACGATAGATTGTTAAATATTTGTTGCTCTTGAATTAGCAATGAAAGTAAAACCTAAATATAAGCCCTTAAGTGCATGTTTACATTTGCAAACATATATGCATACAATACTTCGAAAATAAATAAATATAAAAACTCTATAGCTAAATTTTTGAGACTTTAAAAGGATCGGTATTGGACTCGGGAAAATATCATAATCACCTCATCATAAATAGAAACGCCATATTGTCACACTTCATGGCAATAAATGATGGATGCTCCCAGAAATTGACTGATTCCTTAATTTTTGGATAAGAAAATTGGCGTGGAGGGATTGTTTTCTATATTTATCTAAATTATTTTTATTGGTTTTAAATATGAATAAGATTATTTTTAAAATCTGAATTTTCTAATTTTTCTTTGGTCGGGTGTGAGCTTACTTCTTTAATAAATGACTACTTGACGGAAATGCAACCATAATAAAAAAAAATCGCTTTTGGCTTAGTCACAGTGACGATACATTTTTGACCGAACTTCACCAATGAAACAATACGCACTGAACATTTTTTTTACTTTTTTAAAAACTTTTTTCTTAGGACTAAACGGACCCTAAACTTATCGTAATGTGAGTCTAAACTAACCATAAACGAAGTTTTATTTTAACTCGGTTCGTATTATGTAGAAGCATCAGACCATGATATGATTTTCTTCGGAAAGTTGGAACTGCTTACGCCACGAGAGCAAATATATTGATTTGATACCTATTTCTAAAAAAACATAAACAATTAACCCTTTTCCATCAACACCAAATTGTGTGAGAACACAAAAAAGAAATTCATTCTATTCGCACTTTATTTGGCTGTCGGAAACAAGTCCATTCATCTCGAGAAATCAAGGGAAATCTGCGGTTGTGCTGACTTCTGCAAGGGTGTAAACTCAGTATTAAAAGACTACTATTACCCATTTTCTAGCCCTGAAAAGGGTTTCACTAAGCTAAACGGAGGAAAGATCTTTCTTAAAGTAGATCTTAGTGATGAATACCTTCATATTCTAGCCGGGAAAATAGCTATAAATTCCTTTCTATTAACACTCGTAAGGAGGTTTCAAATTCTAATGGTTAGCGTTTGGAGTCAAGGTAGCGCCTGAAGTTTTTCAATAAATAATGAATACTTTGTTGAATGGCCTTGATTTCGCGATACATGGATGATATTAACCTAATACGTAAAATCAAATAAAAATATCGAGAACATGCCCACGAGGTATTCCCTCGAATACAGGTTTTTGGATTTAAAATAAACGAAGGGAAGTGATTTCTCATGGATGAAATAAACTGTTTGGAACACAGCAACAAAAATGGTAAAAGACCCGACCCAGACATAGCCCCTGAAGTAAAGGATATGTTGGCTCCAAAATATTACTGAATTGCAAATATTTTTGCGCTTTCCAAACTATCATCAAATATTCATTGCCAAAATGCAGGACCTACGGGCCTCAATGAACTAGCTACAAGAAGGACAGACTACGAGATGGAACAATTGAATACCAGGTTCATTATGATCCAAAATTAGACATATTTGTCGCTAGCTATTCAAGATCATATGGAATAGGGCCTATATCTTACAAAATTGCCGGACCAAAGTAGAAAACAAATTGCACAGGCGCTAGGATCTCTGCTCCCTGCAAAAATCAAAAACAAAAATAACACTTTTATATTCGCAGCTTGGCCTTCGGGACAAGATCAAAGTGTAGCATCTGTCCTTCAGATGCTGCACTTCTATTTCTTGTTCTCTTTCGGTGGAGGAGAAATCCTTCACGACTGAGACAATTTTTATTTTTGTACCTTTTCTCCACGTTAAAAAACGACGCTGGTGTCTAACTCTGTCCCGTGGGGAGGCATAGTAAATAGGTACAATGTTCCACCGATACTCATACGAATGATTCTTTATATTACAGATCGACACTAAATCTATACTGATCATCTTTGGTTCGAAGAAATAGTTACCCGATTACACAGCAAACAGGCTGGCGAGGTGGGGAACTATTTTGTTCAATTAAAATTTCAATCTTCTCCAGGCGAATCACTCATGTGGTCAGATTCCGAGACAATACAGCTTTCGAATATTCTATACGTGATGATAGTGAAATTAGAACTATGATATGTGATACTATCATAATCATTCCATTTACTCTACATGAAATTAAATGCTAAGCACGAAAACACGAATTATCAGAACTACAATATAGAAAATCGCAAATAGCAGAAAATACAAAAGAGTTTTTCTATATGCGATAACGCCTTAACGCATCGAGAGAATCGTCATGCAAAAAGCGTTACAAAAACAATTAACGATTTTCATATGGTTCACTATGGAATAAACAGAATGAAAACCTCATATGTAGGTACTTATATTGGCTAAAGATGGATAATGAGATAAATAACATTGTCAAATTATGCAAAGGTTGTGTTTTTACGGCAAATGCGCCCAATCACATTTACACCGTGGCAAAAACAGACCAATCCTGGACTAGAATTCATGTAGATTTTACAGGAATACTGAAGGATTGATATTACTTAATTGTACACAAAATAGCAAGAAGTGGTCAGATGTAATAGAACAATTACAGGGATAGTTATTAATTTTCTCCATGTAATATTTGCCCAGTTTGCAGTTATGGACAGTTTAGTAAGTAAAAACGGAACACAATTTACGTCCACTTTAAGGAATCAATCACATCACCCCCTCCCAGTGCCGATCGATGCCTCCATTAAGTCTCGAAAGACAAAGGATAACCCATGTAGGGACAGCTGCGTGTGTAATTGTGAGGCAAGGGTTGCGCAGTCCCCCAACCACACATCTCCTGACGACAGGACGACTGGAAACAATGCCGAAACAAGTGGAGAGCACATACAGCACCTGGAAGTTCCAAATGGTCACCCATAAAGCACTGACCAGGTTCAATGTTGCTTAACTTCGATTATCCAGCGAGAACCAGTCGATCAACGTGATTATGCCGTATGACATTAGTACGTTACTCTCCAGTACCATGCCCGACCTAACGGTATAGCTGAACGTCGACACTTTAAACGTACGCTCAGAAAAGCAGGCGGCACACCTACATGTAACATTACCCAACACATTGTAGCATCAGTCACAAAGGAGACAAAAATAGAAAAGAAGTATAAGTCATCTTCTTTATAGACTAACAACATTTATTTCCCCATTCTGCTGTTGCCGCTTTGACCAGTATATTACAGACATGAACAGGTTGAACAGTTCTATAACTTTACACTAAATTTTACCACGCCACCTCAGCAGAGATTATGTCGAAAAACCTTACTTAAGTAGATTCTTAATATGTGCTTTTTCCTATCTATTTGGATACCATATTTAACAGACATAGCTGTGTTCGATAACAGAAGACGTTACATGGCAAACTAACGAATTCATTAACAATGAAGGTTTAGGCTACAAATAGAATGCTGGAAAATATCGCCATGACAGAAAAGTTGTAACGGAAATCTTCCCCACTAAATTACAAAACTGCATTTCATGGGAAGTTATTTTTTGAAAGTAGCATACTCATTTGATAAACGCAGTTCTCCTTTTAAAGATTTTTGACTACAAAATGTTAAGCTTGTTAAATATGAATTGGTATATATGTTTATTTTCAGTTAATGTGAATTTGCATGCGACCCTGTAAGAGAATTATGCTTTGCGTGTGTCTCCTCTTCTCAGTGTGAATGAGTTGATGATTATAATTAGCTTTCTATATCTCATTATGGGCGAGGGAAGTTAAATAGAATATAGATGTTAGCATTGGTCCTGGTTTTTGCTTCAACTGACTGACTGAAAAAAATTCTGGCTTTATACACGCCAATGATTAAGCCCATACACTACATTGTACAGCATTACATAGGCTCCTTGGATTGGCTCCAAATATATTTATCTACTTTGATTGATTCACCCGGTAATATGCGCGGAGCCATTGAGCACAAACTGTAATCTATCGCAACAATTACACAATTAAGTGGCACCAGTTGATTAAATTACAAAACACCTTCTCTAAACAAGGTCACAATGTCAATTTGTTTTTTCCTCATCAAAACAACTAAACTAAAGAGATAATACCTAGTTCTTTGGCTCGTACTCTAGTCCAAAGTATATGATTTTAATTGTTGGACTGTGAAAGTAAATCCGTTTATATCGATTATATTTCCACTATATATTTGGTATCTATAATTAGGTGAGATGTGTAACCGAGTGCAGACGCGCATATGCAAATGCCAAGTAGTGTGCGAAGAAAAGGCTATTAGAAGAGCGTATGAACTGACCGGTGATCTTGTTCGAGAGCACGTTTGAAACGACGTTTGAGAGGAAAGAGGTCAGAGAAAAGGAGCACGATCTAGTTTTATTCGGGAAAGTACTCGGAAATAAATGTCGTTGTTACAAGAAAAAGTGAGTTGAATTATTTCTTGTTTTCTGCTTTTTGCGACGTAATCTGCTACAACGTATCGGGTCCTGAAATATGTACGTGTTAACGCGCATGAAGACTTGTGTAACGTTACATGTGTATTAACATAAAAGTTCCTTAAATCAACACTGTCTCAACTCTATACGTTTTACCGAACCACATAATGCCACGCTTATTAATTAAATAAAACGAGACAATCCTTACAGTGTTGGGATTCCGACGGCAATTAGTCTGATCCAAAGATAACACTAATTAACGCTAAGTAAATAATCCGTTACGATTACACGACTCCAGTTTTTATTAATTTAAACAAAGCCAATTAGGAAAGGCTACAAAATCATCTAAGATAGACCATATGTTGAATAAACAAAATTCAAATACCAGTTAATTTCAATGAAATGAACAAGGTTAATCTATTCAATGTGATACACCATTATATGGAAGACATTCTAACAAAATACATTAACGTTAAGAAACTCAAATCGATAATACTAGCAGTTCAGCCCGGCTTTGCTCGGGGCCTATGTACTGTTCATAATTTGCTCTATGGTTGAATACACTTTGTGTAAGATTTCAAATGTTTAGACCAAAATTTGTCTGAGTAATTCCGTAGAAACCGCAGAGGTCAATTTATTTGTTTAAATTTGACCCCAATTTTGTACCCCTTAATATTTATTATATAGACTTCATTTCAATGCTGATTACTTTTAACCTCTAAATTAAGGAGACCTTAATTGATTAATAAAAAAGGTAATTCCATGAATTGACACGATTCTAAAATCTATATATCTATAAAAGTGAAAATGTCTGTGTGTGTCTGCGTGTTTGTGTACATTTCTCTACCAAATAACTCTGTCAATTTGCGGTTTAGAGACTCAAGATTTGACATAAGCAGTATTGAGATTTGAATAAAAACCTTTTTAATCGGTTTTCGGCCAGAATTTTGGCTGTTAAGGGGTCAAGGTTCGACGATTTGACCTTTGAAAACTCTGCCAAACCTCCCCGTCAATTTTGGGTCTAAACACTTTAAAAATTAGGTTACTTGGACAGGGATCAAACTTTTTAATTTGATTTGAGTCCAAAAAAATAAATGGTAAGGGGCCAAAATTGGAGTCAAAGTTAAAAACAATTGACCTCTGCGACCTCTACCAAATTACTCAGCCAATTTTTTGTCTAAACATTTGAAGTTTTACATAAAGGGTATGCAGAGATACGGCAAGTTTTTAATTGGTTTGGATCGAAAATTTGAGCTGCCAAGGGCTCCAAATTTAAAAGATCTTACCTTTGCAGTGTTTATAAAACTACTCAGCCAATTTTCGGTCTAAAAATTTGAAATTTATACATAACGGGTATTCAGACCTGCGGCAAGCGTTTTAACTAGTTTGGGGGCAAATATTTGGTTGCCAAAAGGTGAAAGTTCAAAGAGTTGACCTTTGCTGATTCTACGAATAATTTGCGCTTCTTGATGTTACCCCCCTCTAGTTTTGGATCTGATATATGGATAAATAATTTAATGTTAAAAAGGGAGATACATTATTTGAATTCTGAAAATAATATTTTTAACCATTTTGGATTCATTTGTCTTTTGTGACAGAGATAGCAACAGATAGTATATACCTGTATTGGTGCGCCGGCATAACAAACAGGAGAAATTTAAAATGGAGGATACTACCAAAATCAAAATAGTGACAAATAAATCCTTTTTTTTCGTACTAATTTTTAAGTTACGAAATTTTTAAATGAATCATTTTAATTATCGATCTCCCTAAAATCGATTTGATCTATTTATGTTTTTATATTTGTGCCACAGTACTCATACAGTATTTCTCAGTTGTGTAAGCGATCATAAATAAGGAAATTATGTTTTTTTAAATGAAAAAAAAAATTGTAATAAACAGTAAATTAAAGAATCAACAAGAACCGTTTTAAAACGCCTTTATTCGGTATGGTGACTGCTTAAAATATAAGTTTTGAAGCAATTGACAGTGCGAAGCCTTGGCGACAGGAAACAAACCAATGATTCTTTTGATATCTAATCAGCAAACATTAAATTATGACAAACCACGGGAATCACATTTACATCACGGAATATACGCTAGAAAAATATTTTGCTACATAGATTTTTCCAGAAAGACGACGCCTAGAAAATGTATCTATTACTGAACAAAACTCAGAGAAGATCAGCTTAAATGTGTGATATTTATACCAAGACTTCAAAGAGTTTAGACATTCTATGCTGAGCCAAAATAAATAAAATACAGTCCTATTTAAAGCTTCCACTACGAGGTACCAACATTTATGTTTTAAATGGGACAGATGATTATACCGAAGTCTAGTAACCATTTTCAACGACCGCTGTTCGAATTAGGCTAATAATAACTACTACTTAAACCACAAAAATAATAACAGCAATAACAGCAATAATAACAATAATCACACTAACGGTAATAATAACACTAACACAAATAACAAAACAATAAAAATAATAACAATAACAGCAATAATAGCGATCACAATAACAACCACAACAACAACCAAAATAATAACAAGCAAAACAACAATAATAACAATAACAAAGACAACAATAATAATTACAACAACAACAACAACAATAATAATAATAATAATAATAATAATAATAACGAAAGTAATGATAACAATAATAATAATATTAATAATAATTATAACACTAATAATAACCCAGATAAACTAACCAGCTATATGTAAGTTGCAATTGAAACAGAACAGAAAAAGAACACAAACACATACCGCCCCCCCAAAAAAAAACATAATTTTTCAAATGATATCGAGGGAAAAGCCTCGGCTGATACCAGACAAAATAGTCGTGAAAAATCAAAGGGGGCTAAAAAAGATTAAGCATTGAGATAAACACACTTCCGTTGGAAGAGTGCGGAACATTCTGGAACTTAAAGGATAGTTTTTGCCACCGAAATCACAGAAAAAAATCAATGTTCGTCTCCAGAGAGAAAACAATAGTAAGCACCGGTTGCAATAACGCAAAAGCACTTGTAATAATTATAGGAACAGGTGGAAAGTTCTAAAAAACATCCAGCTGCACAAGTAATACACAAATTGAACATCGTGGTGAAGTCGCACTTTTAAATCAGCTCAAAAGTAGTAAAACCGAAAGGCAAAGTGAAGTTGACAAACAAGATTACATCTTGCGCCAGTCGTCTATCTGTATTCGACTTACAAATCAGCTACAAGCTTCGTATCTCTCACAGACACACAAAAACACGCAAAAACGTTATTCTCATTGGAATTTGCGTTATGGCAACAGCTGCTTACCATTGATTTCTCGTCGGCAGCGACCATTGATTTTCGCTGGAATTTGAGCGGCAATAACTTTCTCCAAGGGCCCAGTCACTCTTTGAACGCATCATGCAGATGTCTGGCTAGTTCTTTTTCTCCTCGATCTTTCCATCCTCCTTGCATTCCTCATTTGGTATGGTGCCATTTTATTGTGACACGCACAAAAAAGAGAGTAGACGGCAGGGGCACAGGAGCTTAACTTGCAATAATACCGTATCAGTTTTCATGGTTTTATATATTGTTGTTTGTGTTTTACATTTGTAACAGTTTCTGTGTGTCCAGTTTGTGCCCGAAGACCATGTGTGTTAGTCTCCGCATTGAAGAGTTTCCTTAATATTTCAGACATTTTCATTATTGTTATCCATTGTATCTTCTCGGCCATCCCTCTGATTCCAATTTCTCCCATTTTTTGCAAAGTTGTTCGGTATTGATCCTAGTGCTCCTACTATTAGTTGTGTTATCTTGACTTTCTTCATCTTCTATATCCCTTTATCTCTGGCAAGTTCCGTGTATTTGCTCCGTTTCTCCGTCTCTTTGATCATCACTCTGTGTTCTTCTGGAACGGCAACAATCTACTATCGGGCAGAACTTTTCCTTCTTGGTAACTATTATGACATCCAGTCTTCTTGCTTGGATTGATTTCTTCGTTTACATATCCATTTCCCATGAGTTTTCGTTATTTCTGTTTTGAAGTACTGCTGCCGGTCTTTGCCTGGCGTCTGGGTGTTCAAGATGCAATTGTACTGCCTTCCCACTTGATCGTGTCTAGTTTTATATTCTTTTTGGGATTGTTTGCTGCATTCGCTTATTGCGTGGTTTATTGTTTTGTCTGTTTTGTCGACAGAGTCTGCATTTGCTGTTTTACTGTGTGTTGTCGATCCTTGCTTTGATCTGGTTGGTTCTAATCATGTTATCTTGTACGGCTGTTATTAGGGATTAATTTTCCCTGTTGAGGTTACCTTCTTGTAGCCATGTCCAAGTGTTTTCGTTAGTCCCATTATTTGTGATCTTTATGAATCGTCGGTATAGGTGTTTCCCTTTTTATTTTATTTTCTGGACTTATTCCTCGTCTCTTCTTTTTCTGTTTTTTTTTTTCAGTGCTAATTATGTCTTTCGCCTAATTATTTGTTTGTGTCATTTACACAATCTTCTACACAAACCAGCACTCTTTATCTGTCTTTCCTTTTTACATAGAGTTGGGTGTATTTCATTGTGCATTGTCATGAGTTCATATGCCTCAGTTCTTCTTTGGCCTAACCAATGAACGGTCCAGATTATCTTACTAGAATTCTATTCAGATATCTTAGCTAAAGATTCTGGTTATGTTTATGAGCGTCTCTAGTTCTTTGTTTTTTCAAACAGTTTCAGATCATCTATGTACATTAGCTGGTTCATTCTTTTATTAGTGAACTGGAATCCGGCTTGGTATTTATTATTATATTGTTCAAGGCCATCGTGGCTATGATGAACATTAGTGGTTGAAGGATAGATCTTTGTATTTTAATCAGTTATATATTGTCCATCAACTGTCAGTTCAAGTCTCGATGTTTTCATTGCATTTCTATCAAATTGATAAACTTTCCTTGCATTTTGTACATTCCCAGGCATTCTATTATCCATGCTTGTGGGATCCTTTCCTACGCTTTCTTATAGTCAATCCATGTCATGGTTATATATTTTTTCTACTTTTTACTTCCGTCAAGATCCTTTTGGTCTATGTATAATAGGTCATGTGTTCCGTTTTTCCTTTCTGGCATCCTTTTTGTTTCTTAGGGAGAAATCCGCGTTTATAAAGAAAATGATAAATTTGTCACTTCAGTTGTGCCGTTCGTATTTTCCACATTGTAGCCTATTATAAGCCTGTAGTTATTGTTTTTACGCCTGGTTCTAAATTTGATCACCCATTCTGGTACGTCTGCTTTGTAAATAAATCTTTTCAGATTTTGAATTAGTTTTGTGAATTTTTTAAACCAGTACGCGTGTATTCCGTCATGGCTTGGCACTCTGCAGTTTGCCATTTTCCGAGTCTTGATGGTTTCCTTGCTGATTCCCTTCACTGTCCTTTCTTCGATTTGCCGTGACTCTTTCGTCATGTCTTTGAGCCATTCGGCTTAACTGCTATGATCCTATCACTCTTCCCATCTCTGGTAGCGTTTTGTGCCTGTCGGGTTCGATTGTTCTGCTTGTGTTTTTCCTTCGTCCAGATTTGAATAGAATTTGCTTTCATTGTTTCAAAGGTCCTGTTTTGTTCGCACTGTTCAGATTTGTATCTGTATCGTCTTAATCTCGCTTTAATATCAGAGTAAATTACTGTTAAACGACTGGTTATACTACTACTAATAACTACTAATAATTGAAGAACCGAAGAGTTAAAGCACTTACCCGTAATCCACTGGATAAGAGCGAAGTGAAGTGGGATCTTGGGGAAACCTCGCTGCTACCCAATTGCCAGTGAAAACCAATGATCTTTGCCAGTAAGAAGTCAATGGCAAGCAGCTGTTGTGATAATGCAAAGGCATTTTCAAATAGTCGAAAGTAGTAGAGAGTACTGGAAACGAAGGGTGGTTGTCATTCACACTCCACGTAATACCACCTGCTGTTGGCAGTGAGTAATCACTGATGATGACCTGTGTAAGAACTCCTAGTGAGTAGAAATAATAATAATAATAATAATAATAATAATAATAATAATAATAATAATAATAATAATTCTGTCCTATCCCTTTAATCATTAATTACCCTTCTTTCTATGTTCTAATCAGATCCTTGTCCCCTCTGTCATTAAAACATTTTTCTAACTCATTCATTTTATTTTAAGGTATTTTATCCTCTTCCGCCCATTAATCTATTTTATTCGTTTATTTTTCTAATTTATTTATTTTTGTTTGTTTTTAACTTTTCATTAATCTCCCCATTTCGTTATCGTCTGTTTCTGTCGACAAAGTCCCATTGTCTCTTTTCCCCTTTCAAACCAACATCTCCTCTAAACAACAAACAACAGAAAAATACTTGGGCGCCGCCATTTTTATTTCTAAACGCAGCTCCGGCTCAGTGGAAATTTCCTTCCGTAATTCCAGGATATTTCGACTCGTCTTTCAATTTGGGTTTGATTTCAAAGCTGAATTATTTATTTATTGTTTATGCATTGTTTGTCCGTTATTTGTATGTAATTTGATTGTTTTTCATATTTATGAAGAGAAAATTGTAGATATCATTCAGTATATTTCCTGAGAAACCTGTATTTATTTTAACTAATTATTTCTAAACTTTTCCATTATTTCAGCTGCAACTGCGAGCAACAGACAATTAACTTGGTTTCATATTTTGAAATAATACTTCAAATTGCAAGCTTATTAAATTTTCGTTCATTTTAATTACAATGACGATTTTTAATATACGCTTTAGATGCGTGCTTGCATCCGACAGTGGGTTGGCCTGTCACGCTTCCGTTTGGAACAACATTTCCGTCGAGCAAATCGCGTCACTGAATGGTCGCATCTTGTTGCCTCAATTAAAATTATGTTTGGTTGTTATTTTAGATATTTAGCAAAAAGAAGGGTTGAATATTTTGAGCATTGGAATGCCAGGAAGTACAATTCTTTTGCATTCTTAAGAATTATTCTTATGCAGCAAATGTTTGCAACGTTCGTATTATTTGTATCTTTCGGACTACTGGTCCCATCTTGAGTGTTATTTTCACAGCGTTTTGACCGATGTAAGCTCCGACATTTTTAAGGTGTATCTTATCGTACTCGGAAATGTTTCTGTTCAACTCGGGAAAGTTTACAGAATTTCGAACGGAATTTATTTTATTCATGGAGTTAGCTTGCTCTCATTGTGTCAACAAGACTGAGTATAAGTTCACTGTAATCAGCAATTGTATTCTGATTGAAGCTGCAACCACAAAAAATGTCACTGAAAACGGAATTGTACTGAAAAATTCATCTTTTACGTCACATGCCATTGCCGAAAATTCTAGTTTAAATTTTCCGGACCTTAAACCATTCTTGATTTTAGATGTTCAATTCTATTACTTATCATTAAAGATAACGTTATTACTACCGATTACTATGTATGTACATACATATCATGATTAAATAATAATGATTCTTGATACCTACAGACATTAGCGCTTCATGCTCACGCAGTCATTAGTGTAGGAGGTGCCGATTAGAACCCAGATACAAAACCACCTTGGACTCCATTTGCTAAGCCTTTACCTTCGGACCTCCGAGAATAAAAGAAATTAACAAATTCGGGCGGAGACATTAGACAATTCAGAGTATTAAAACGAGCATATCGTACATATTTTTTGTAACTTTATTATTTATTATTAATGTTTCTCATATTCTGTAAAATTCTATACTGTGTCTGTTTAATAGATGATAATCACTTTTAAACAGCCTTCGTTAAAAAATGAGTATATTATATATATTATATATAATGAATAATAAATAATAAGTATATTATATATATGAATATATAATATACTGTTATACTATGTTATATATATGAATATAGATATATATATATATATATATAATATAAAGCTGAATGTGTGTGTGTGTGTGTGTGTGGCTGGTCACGAATAGGCTCCTATATGGTTGACTATTTAAAAAAAAAACTGATTACATATAATGATAGAAGATGTATTGAGACACAGGAATGGGAAGGTTTGATCTGGCAGAACGGTGGTTCATAAAAATTGTGGGGTCTGCGTTCGCGCCTAGTGCACAAAGTATGGAAATAAAAAATTAAAAAATTAAAAAAAAAGTTTACAAGTGTTTTTTATGCAGATGTACATAATAATACTTTGGTAAGTATGTTTTAACTTAAATAGGGATGGTATAATAAAATTGTGGGGTCTGCGTTCGCGCCTGGCCTCCATAGAATGGAAATAGGCACACACTTTAATAAAGACTTTTCATATATATCTGCGTAAGTATACTTTTATAATTATGTTTCAGTTTGAAGAAATATGGTATAATAAAATTATGGGGTGTTCGTTCGCACCTGACCTCCATAGAATGGAAATATGTCTCAAAGTTTAGCAAGTTTTTTTCAAATAGATCCACAGAATATTGTAATAAGTGTTTCAGTGTGAACACGTATGGTATAATAAATTATGGGATTTATGTATTTTATTTTTACTTTCATCATATTTTGCTTTGGTTTTGATACCCCTAAATTCAACCCAAATTTACAACCCTTCCTTTTCATAACCTTTCATACTTTCATAAATCAGCTTCCATTTTAGTAGTCTGTTTTTGAACCCAGTCAACGACGGGTACTTTTGCTAGTAATATATAACATATTATATTGTTCTTTTAAACCTTTTATTGTTTCAATAATTTGATTTTGCTCGTTTTCTTAAACAAAAAAATATGGAAAGGACATTTTCCCCTCTGTAAGGAGCTTCGAAAGATTGCCGAAAAATGAAATAAAAACATAATCGCCACTTGGAAAGATCAGACTGTTTCACTCGCAATGTAAAGCCCTGCTTTCTTTTTTTCCACTTTCTTTTTACGAATTTTTCGATATTTGTATTCTTTCGTATTACATGCCGTTTTTATCATTTTGTTGAACATGTTCTTTATTTCCGTACATAGTTCATTTCTTCAAGTCTTTATTCCACTTTGTTTTTCATAGTTTTATCTTTCTCTTTCCTATTTCTTTTGCAGTTTTTTTTTTTGCTTGTCACTCTTAAGTTCCATTGTTATTATTCTTTCCTAAACAAAAACAAACAAAAGAAATAAGGAAACAGCTTAACATTACCCTTTTTGGTGTCTAACTGATGTTGTCGGTGAGACTCACATCTTGTAACACGTTATATGTAACCGGGAAAGCAAAAGTGTATTTCAGATTTGCAAATGTCGACATTCGCATTTGTATATAACATCGGGCTTTCTTCAAGTGGACACAATCGACTATCTATAGCAAAATAGACCAAGAACTCACGAGTTGAAGTAAAAATTGACGGTGAATCAAATGTCAGCACACTAACGTTAGCACACCAACACCCCAACCCCCTAAAAAAGAAAATGGCAAATAATGTAATAATTATTATCCATGATTTGGATTTTTTTGGAAAATTGTCTTTATGTAAATTTTTTCAAAGTCCCCCAAATGCATTTACTTTGCATACATTAATCGCCTCTCGTGTCGTCGAAATTTCTTGGAACGTTTGAAAAAAAAAGTTATTTCACATGTGGGAATGGCAAAAGATCTATAATTTGATAGGTTCTTTTTTCTTGTTAATCATTATCACGCCCAATTTTCTGGCTAATTATTAATATTATTATTATTATTAATATTATTATTATTACTGCTACTACTACTACTACTACTGCTACTACTAGTACTACTGGCCCACAAGGAGCTTTCACACAGGTCATTAAAGACATCTTGAATACAACCTGTGGTGTTCACTGGAAGCTAAGTGACAACAAATCCTCCCAGATTTTTAGTATTCTCCACCTTTTTCGATAACATTTGCAATTTAATTTGCGTTATCGCAGCAGCCGGTTACAATTGATTTCTCGCTGGCATCGGCCATTGGTATTCACTGGAATTTAAGTGGCAATAAGCGTCCCCAAGGTCCCAGTTCTCTTGGCACTTGTCCAGTGGATGTCTGGTCAGCGTCTCTTCTCTGTCCTTCCATCCTCCTTGACCCTTCTCAACTATTTGGCATCACTCTTTTTTTTTTTGATGGAGGGGGTGATATGCAGCTTCAATGTGCTTGTTTCCATGTAAAGCTTCTATTATTATTATTATTATTATTATTATTATTATTATTATTATTATTATTATTATTATTATAGTAGTCATCATCACTGATTGCTCAGTGACTATAGCCGATTGTGCTTCCTGGAGACTAATTGATAACAAGTCTTATTTTTTCGATAATTATTGCACATGTTTTTGCGTTAATCAAAATAGCCTTATACTATTGTTTTCTTCCTGGCAGCGAATATTTGTCCCTTTGAGATTTGGGTGACAATAAACCTCCTTAATGACTAAATATGTTCCGCGCTCTTTTAGTAAATATATGGTCAGTTATCTTCCTCCTTTGTCTTTCCATCTTCCTTAACCTTTGACGACTATTTTTTATGTTGTCAGCTGCGGTTAGTGCCACTGTATGTATATATATATGTTTTATTTCAGTTCTCATTCGTTTAATTATTGTCGTTTCATTTAGTTCATTACAACTTCTAGTTAGCGTTAGAAGTTTATGTAAATTGATTTCTGCATTGAGGATTGTTTTATTTTCATCATTATCAGCAGTGTAGAATAAAATTATCCCCTTTTTTTTCAAAATTTGATTAAGTTTATTTGGCAAAAATGTAACAATTGAGCTTCAATATGTTAAAAAAGGTGATAAAAATTTAGAGGAAAGATGACACAGTGGTCCAGCATCTGTTTAAATTGAACTTAGATTCTTGCGGTGTTGATGGATTTCTTATGTCCCTAAGGTCTAAGGTCTAAGGATTCTGATTGAAAACGCAGCCCTTCTTTGATTACATAGAGATCGGTGGTGAAAAAGTTTCATGTAGTCCTTGCGCAATCATTTTTCCAATTCAGGAGTTAATAAAAAGGTTCTGATGTATATTATACTGACCATTAAAGAAATTGTAGGACCAAATCAGATCATCGCGTAATCGTTTGCATTCAAGACAGAAAGATTAAGCTCTTTGAGTCCGTTATTATAAGACAGATCCAATAGACCCTGCGCCATTCGAGTAGCCAGTCTTTCACTAATCTCCAGATTCTGGATATCACGTATGAGAACGAGGCTTTGATACCATACTGTAACAGTGATCTGACGGGATAAATAGTTAAGGAGTGAGTTTGCAGGAAGAACGTCATATGAGAAATGGAATATTTCTTGCTTCGTTAACAACATGAATGAAATGTTCAGATATATTGAAGGATACGTGTACGAAAAGGCCAACATCTTTTGCCATGTTGAACTCCTTGAGCAGAGCAGTGTCATCATTGAAAGTAAAAGCCGAAACGCAAAGAGAACTTACTGCAATATGGCTGGCATTTATCCACATTATGATCTAAATTCCATTCAATAAACGATTTCGGGATATGGTGACGGCTTCACACGAGATGGTCAATTTCACTTCTATGAGCAATTAATTTGATATTATCTGACAAATACGAGCACGTTTCCACCAATAATTTCTATCATATTATTGATATAATGTCGCAAAATAATATGATCTAGAATAGAATGTCTGCCTTTATCTCAACATGCTAAGTTTGATCACTAAGAAGGAATCTTACTAATTTTATAACTGATTCATGAAGACCATAGGTGTTGAGTTTATGTAAACGTCAGCTGTGATTGATGGAGTCAAAGGCCTTGAAAAGTCCAAAAGATAATGTCACCAGTATCTCAGGTTTTCATCATCCTGCTAACCCTTTGTTTCATCACAAGTAAATTTGTGAGATATAAACGTTTGGAAATGAAACCATGTTGAGATAGAGATGGTAGCCGTAAATGTGAGATGAGCCATGATTGTTCATTTCAGTTAAACTTTAACTGATCTTTTGAGATGATAGACGTGAGGCTCACTGATCTGTAATTCTCTTATTTCAATTTCTTTTTAATTATTGGCATTCTGTTGACTTTCTTTATGATTCTTTCCCTTTAACTTGTTAGTTTCGTGCATTTGCTTCGTTTCTCAATCCCTGTGACGTTCACCTTGTGCTTTGCTGAAACGATAAAATCTACGATTTGACAGTTCCTGTCCTTTTTCTTAATTATTATGAACAAGCCAAATGGATGCCATCTTTGAAAATAATCCGAGTAACATGAATACACTTGAGGATTGCTTTTGTTATGGCGAGGAAAACAAGCAATCACCTGTGCATAACAAAAAATGGTTTGGCTGCGGATTCAGAATTATTGACATCTTTTCATTCGCCATCATCATTAAAACGTGATGCCAATTTATAATGGCTATTCTAATCGACGCCATTATCATCGTGCTTATCATTCATTATACAATTGTGATTGGATTTAATTACGATTTTCATCTAAAATTTGCTTTCTTTCCAACATTAGAAAATAATTTTCTCGCAAAAATTTTCCGCTTCCTATATTTTATTTGTGTTCTTTCCTGACATTTCATACGGACTTAACTTGCAAGGAAAGCTTATATACGCATATGAATAAACGCAGTGTTACTCACACAACATATACGCATGGATTTCATGTACATATTCATATAAGATTACAACATAGTATACTATATTACTCACCGCACACACATACACACATATACTTATGTATATATTTTCAGTTCGACTCTCCCGTCGACTCACGACTATGCGTTAATTCAATTAAGCAGCTCGAAATCCAAACAGATGGTAAAAGCTTTTAGAACTATTCACGCGTTTTCGAACTAGAGCTAAACTCAGTAGCTACAATTGATTTTCACGAACACTACAGACAACAGACATCAGGTTTTTACATTACAGTTTTCCTTCTTTTTTTTACATGAGGCTCACCACTTATCAAGGCCTGGAGGCCACTCAGGGATAAGGTTTATTGCGTGTACAGTAATCAATGAGATAGTACTGTAGTAATCATTAGTATTGGAGATTTGATAGAGTGTCTTACTTAAGAGGGCGGTTTGTCAGGAATTTGTTTATGTTGGATTTGAAGACATCCAAGTTGTAGCCAGGTGAGAAACAGGCAAACGGAAGAGAGTTCCACAGTCGTGCACTTCTGAGAAAGAAGCTTTGTTCATCGAATCTACGTTTGGATTTAGGCACAGATAAAGAGTGGGGAAAATTATTGACAGTAGTTTCAGTCAGACGGGTATTTCTCGTAGAAAGATTGGCGAGAGGGGGGACGAGAGATTGGACCTCAGACGAGCACTTGCCATGTAAATAACGATAAAAAAGACAGACTCACAACGTCTCGTCTGTGGGAGAGGCTGCAGGGAAGAGAAAAGGGCATCTCCCACTAAACAATGAAGTCTATTTTGTACTCTGTCAAAGCAGGATAGGCTGTTTTTAGCAGCTCCTGTCCAGACGTGGCAGCAGTACTCCATCCTTGGACGTACTTGGCTTTTATACAGATAGAGAATTGCATCAGTAGTGAGATATCTTCTGGAGCGGTAGAAGGATCCCACCATTTTTCCAGCGTCCTTGGCAATTTGTACTATTTCAGATCAGGAATAAAGGTCAAATCCAGAAGCTTGTCAAAATATGGGACTTCTCCTAGACGAGAGCCATCCATTTTAATTGATGCCAGATGGGGATCAGAGCGTTGATGATGTAAAGATAGAAGCTTGGTTTTGGATGCATTAAAAGTAACCAGCCACCTCTTCCCCCATAGTACCACGCGCTAAAGATCAGAGGAGAGAGATTTTGAGAGAACTTTGTCATTTACGGTCTTTGATGTGTTGCCGTAGATAGTCGTGTCATCAGCATAGATGTCAACGAATGATTTAAGTATGTGTTTTGGGAGATCATTAATGTAGATCAGGAAGAGAGTTGGGCCCAGGATGGACCCTTGAGGGACTCCAGTATTAATACTGCAGGCCTCTGATTTTTGTCCATTAACCACTACTATTATGAGCCTATCAGAGAGAAATGATTTAATGACAGAGGGAATATTTCCAGTTATACCGTAGCTGGAGATCTTATGAAGTAGGCCTTTATGCCATACCTTGTCGAAGACCTTCGCAATGTCAAGACCAATTGCTCTGGAAAGGAACCCCTGTCAAGAGATTCACTAATGCTATGAGATATAACCGTTAGCACACCTGGAGCATTGTGGAGCAGGTCGGTAGACTTGGTTGGAGCAGGACAGAGAGGAAAAGTAAGAGAGAAAAAGACTATAATTTTTTTTTGTAGCACATGATAAGGTAAAGCCGTAACATTAACCAATAGTATGGCACGAGAGGCCCTACCAGAAACTACTGTATGGCCCAGAATCCATTCACCAAATGGCAATACAGCAGCCCCGGTATTTTGTACCTGCTGATAGGACAGCCTCCTTAGTGGTTAATCCAAGATTCGTGTCCCTGACTCTCAGGCGGGTAACGTCAGCCCATATGAAACGTTTACATTCAGCACCCTTATTAGTGACATGGCCACAAGGATAGACATAGAAACAGAAATTTTCCGACATCTCAGGCTACTGTTTACAAAGTACTACCGACCTGGAAAGCAGCTTTTTCTTCACCCTTTGTCAGAAAAATCATTCATTTGAAATGAGGACTGAAGGACAAAAAAGGAGAAGCGAGAGTTACTGGAGCTGCCGATAACACATCCACATGCATTACCTACTCTCCATAAAAAAATGGAAAAAAAGATGAGAAGGACTTATTAATATCTACTTAGTATATGTCCTTTGCCCCATTCCCAGTTTAGGATATTACTTGAAGATAGTCTCCCCTCCCATGTTAATGCATGGATACTTTTGCTTTTATCTACCTCCAGCTAGGATGTTCGACCGTTCCAGCTCCACCCCATAATGAATATGCTATAATGGAACTTTTATAAAATTGGAAAGTCTGGTTATTTTTAACTCGTTTAAAAATCTGGTTTAGTAATATATTTAGGGTTACGTATTAACTTTAGACTAGCTAGAAGTAATGCATACTTTAGAATAAAAAGCCGCGTGTTTTTGAATTCAGATAATATGCAAATATAATTTGGGGAATGTCCAATTACATGGGAGACTTTTTTTCTCTCGTTTTAAATATAAGAAAAATATTGGTTAATAATAGTATATTTGACAAAAAAGATTTAGGAAAAAGATAAAAAGAAAACAAGACAAATATTCAGGATTAAAGTCAAACCTGGAATAAGGAAAAAGAACAAAAAGGAAGGTTTCTTAGCTTTTGGGACCGCGGAGTTCGACTTTACGATATTTAAAGGGTATGTTGGGTGGCGGTGGTGATAGTGGGGGGAATCTTGGTGAGTTCTTTTTTTATTTCTTTTAAATTCAACATTGAATTATCTATCGCAAGCCAGAATGTTCGATCATTCCAGCTCCACCCCATAATAAATATGCTATAATAGAACTTTTATCAAATTGAAAAGTCTGGTTATTTTAACTCGTTTAAACATCTGGCTAAGTAATACATTTAGAGTTTCGTATCAACTTTATACTAGCTAGAAGTAATGCATACTTTAGAAGAAAAAAAAAACTTGACAAAGATTAGAGTATATCTCTTGCAGTGGGTTTAAATGCGCCCTTAGATAGTAATCTCGTTTCAGCCAATATATATATATATATATATATATATATATATATATATATATATATATATATATAATGTGTGTATATGTGTGGAGATTATATATATATATATATATATATATATATATATATATATATAATTTACTAATAATGCTTGAGTAGAACTTATTATATTCATGGAGGGTAACTTGTACAAATTTCCACCTATTATTTTCAGGACAAATAATCAGTGTGAATTTATATTTTGTCCTTGCTTTTATGTGTAATAATATTGACGCTAGCTATTTTTTACATTGTGAATCACTACTAATCAAGGCCCGAATGCCACTCGAGGATAAGGGTAAATGAAGGTAAAGTGGTAGTGTAGTAATCGTTAAAGGGCTAAATTGGGTAGAATTTCATTATTTACGGAGAGGGCGCACAAGAACTTGTTTACATTGGATTTGAAGGTTGCTATTTTGTATTCAACATGAAAACAGGCGAGCGAAACAGTGCGCTAAAGACGGGCAATTCTGAGAAATAAGATTTATTCATGGAATTGGCGTTTAGATTTAGGCATAGAGTGTGGAGGGAATTGTATTGAGATTCGTTAGTGCTATTAAACCAAGAGGGTGAGAACGCAAGAACACAAACAAATTTCATGATTTAGTAGCTAACTAAAATAAACACCACTTCTATCTCTCTCTCTCTCTCTCTCTCTCTCTCTCTCTCTCTCTATATATATATATATATATATATATATATATATATATATATATATATAAGTGTGTGTGTGTGATGCGATGATTTAAATATTTTCCCTGATTAAAATACAATTACCTATTATTCTGATTCCGATTCTTCTCTAAATATTTAACTATAAAGTTGTTATTTTCCCCGATTACCGTAAAACACATGATATGCATATTCTTTTCTCAAACCTTTTTATTTTTATTTTTATTTACATATCTGTTTACGCTTTTTTTGTCAGTGTACTAGAAGGAATTCAGTTGATTACAACACTTTCTGCGTGTTCTTTACATTACAATAGTACAAGCCTGAATCCGACGGCGCAATACTACACCGTTCAATAATGTAAAACTGAAACGAAGCTGTTCTGCTTGAAAAGGGCGCCATTTACTTCTTATTCATATTTATACCGATTCTTTGCTTTAAAAACTAAAGTAATTACGTGTTTATTTTTTTTAATATCCCATTTTGCTGTTTCGGATTATTTTACTAAAGTAAGTAAAGCTTCATTATTTTTCAAAACTGTTTTTGTTTCTTTGTTTTTCGATATTTTGCCGATATTATTTAGTAAGAGTGTTTAGCAGAAAAGCCAACAAACGACTACCTGAAAAATAAATATACAAGAAATAAATGTTATCATAGTCAATAAAAGTTCAGTTCATGTTTTTTTGTTGCTTTGAAATAGTCTTTAATGCTGTTTACTTGAAATAATTCAACAAACCGAAATTAAAACAAAATTTGAGGCGATAACTACTTAAATGAATTTTTATATAAACTACACATGTCATAATCGAATATTCATCAAGCACAAAATAACGGAAAACATTAAAATATGTTTATAAATATTCCTTACGTTGACGGAACTCTCTTAAATTGTTAACACAGAATGCTTAGGTGCCCCTCCTTCATATTGAAAACGGGGCTCTCCATTTCAAAGCCGCTACCATTTTGATTTATTTTAAAACCGGTTCGTTAATTAAAAAAAAAATACAAACTGCTTAAAAATCCAAACCAATGAACTTTTCTACCATAAAAGTAACTTTTATTTACTATGGTAATATTTATTTCTTGTATATTTATATTATAATATATATAACATTTTCCTTTTGTTAAGAAACATGATTTGTTGGTCACTCTTGTCTTCGAATGGAAACAAGGTTGATATAAAAAATATATTTTCGCGAAAATTATCTTTACTTTCATTATATTTTGCTTAAGGTAAAATTTTTGAGTATCAAAACCTATCTCTTTACAACCCCCTCCTTTTCATAACCTATCATACTTTCATCAATCACAGTCCATTTTCTGTGGGCTGTTTTTGAACCCAGTCAACGACGGGTACTTCTGCTAGAATATATATATATATATATATATATATATATATATATATATATATATATATATATTACGCATATATATATATATATATATATATATAGATATATATATATATAGCTGTTTAACTATACAAAACTTATGAATTGCTTTAAAAAATAGCCGGCAAAACACGAGGAGCTCCTTTTGTGAACAAATTCATCAGAAGTTAATCGTTGCACTATGCAATAAATAAATAAATAAATGAAAATAGCACGTAAGAGTAAAGACTTAATTGCGTGGAAATTTTACCGACGGAGAAAAAAAGAGAGACGGGTGGGAATACGAATAAAATAAAATATTTACAATTATGTAAAATATATGTACACGTAAAGACAATGGGTGGAGTTAAAATAAATCCCCAAATAAGTCTAATGACTTGACGAAATTTTTCTATCGACAGAGAAAGTGTGTACGTAAAAGAATGGCGACTGACTCAAAAATCTGCAGCTTATTCTGAGAGTCAACCCAGTGCAAAACTCTAAAACACTTTATTTTATACACATTGGCACAAACTGGATTTTCATGAAAATTTTGGCCAATGGCAGATTACAAGGTGGAAGAGGACGGGTTAGATCAACAAGGCTTGCCGAATCTTATTTTGGCTGAAATATGTTGGTTTATTCGAGTTTGGTCGAATGGAAGTTGAGGGTGTGTGGCAGCGGCTGGTCATGGATATCACTCATTACAGTGGCAAGCCCTTTCTAACTCTCATTGATTGCGGGCCTACGAGATTTGCGGTGTGGCGGTAGATGACCAAACAGGATTCGGCAAATGTTGTTCGCCACCTATCATCCATTTTTTTCTGAGCGAGGTGCGCCGGAAGAGCTCCTGACTGATAATGATGCAGCGTTTTGTAGCCAGCAAGTCCGGCAGTTGTTAGATGAGTGGGGCGTCCGACTATGGTTGCGATGTGCGCATGTGCCGTCAGGTCCTGGCATTGCTGAAAGAAGCCATCGCAGCATCAAGAGAATTGCTGCCAGGAAGCGATGTACTATTACGGAAGCCACATATTTGTATAACATTACGCCAAAGGACGGGACGTCTCCTTCAACCGCACCTGCGAATGCTATTTACACATACCGAGTCGGAGTGAAGGGAATCAATACTACGAAGCCAGCCTACAAGGGAACATGTAACAGATATGAAGTGGGAGATCCAGTGTGGGTGCGGCCCCCAGGAAATCGGTGCACCGAAAAGTTTAAGCGAGGACACATATCCGGAGTGATTAGCCAGCAGTCTGTGTTGATCGATGGACCCTCACGACATATGCGAGATCTCCGCCCAGCTACCGAGGCGCGTCACACAACTACAGAAGAAAGCAGTGAAGCGTCCAGTGATGAGCTGCCAATACACGGATTCAGTGAGCCCCCTCCAGAGACTGAAAGTGATACTTCGTCTGATGAGGCGGAACCAGATCCAGAGCCCGAATCTGAACCAGTGAATGTACCTCTTCGCAGAAGCACACGCACTAAAAGCCCCTCCCAATGCTCCCTATGTGATCATCAGATCAGGGGGGGAGTGTAATGTGCATCCAGGAGACAAGCGCCCGCGTCCTTGTGTGTTGTGTGGGTGCGTAAGAGAGACGGACGAAAAGGAAAGACTTACCTCGGGGCCGGCTCGGCGTCGCCGACCGAAAATAGAGAAGGAAAGATCAAGATGGCGGCCGCCGTCTTTTGTAAAGGATGATATCTCGCAAAGTCACATGAATTCTCGCAATATGCAAATTTAGCCGGCCTGCAACGGCCATAAAAGCGGGTGATTGAAAGACGTTGTGAGCGATGATTGACTTTGTCGGGAATCGTGTTGCTGTTGCTTCTCGTGCCGTGTGGGTGTGAGCATATCTTACCGTTGTTGGGACCGTTCTGAGTAACCGATTGTTGGGTCCGTTCTGAGTAACCGTTCGCGCCCGTCTATTTACCTTGCTAGTTGGATTCTGTACAGAACCGGTGTTTACTGGTTATTGAATTGCTTTACGTTGCTGCAACATTACACATCTACAGAGGGCGCAGTACTTTTAAAGGATTTTCCTTATACATCTACAGAGGGCGCAGTAATTTTAAAGGACTTTCTTTACACATTTTCTACACTGAATAAGCCCCATATTCCTGGAGGTAGGCACAAATGAACGCCAGTTCATGTATAGGCCGGTAAATGTCTACTTGCGTCCAAGAAAGGCAAGCAACCGTCATTCGTGTTCTCCATAGTAACTAATAACGTTGTGTGAAGAGAATTAAGTTTGGTGAAAAATATGTTAGCATCATTTTCAAAGGTGTCGTCGATGTATCTGAAATATATTGATTGATTCGATACATCATTAATCAGTACCGACTCATGAAATCTTACAAAAATGTCAGCTAATGCAGGACCAAGGGGACTTCCCATCTGAACTTCGTCGATTTAACTCTACATAACATTGTTGAAGCTCAATTCTACTGCTTTGGTGCAGCTCATCATGAGTTCAACAAATATGTACCTGGAGAAAGGTGGGGGGTTACATTACAATTGTAAAGAGAGTCGGCACAAATATTAATAGTTTCTTGTAGTGGGACATTTGTAAATAAACAAGACACGTCGAATGAGCACATAAAGTTATTTTCAACACCAGGTTACAACTCGCGTAATGTTCAACAAACCTAAACGAGTCGGGAATACAACATTTAGTGTACAGAGCCTGGACCGGCTCTATAATTGTCAATTTGGGCATTGGGCTAGAGTGTGTTGGGCAGACCCCGTCATAAACAAGATCGGTCTAAGCGGGATACCTTCCTTGTGTATTTTAAGAGGGCCATATAATCTAGGTGTCAGTGAACCAGAAGGTCTTATTTGATCGCATATCTGTTTAGTAAAATAACCTTTCTTATAGAACGATTAAGGCGCTTCTGGATCTTGACTTCATTTTTATAAGTATTATCGCAGGTTTCAACAATGTGAATAAACTATCAGGATTATTTAAAATAATCAACATTTTCTGGGTTCAGGATAACGACCCAAGCACCCTTGTCCGGTTTGCAGATATAAACATCTTTATTGGATTTCAATTACTTGATAGTTTTGAAATGTGTACTGGATCGAACAATCACTCGAATCAATATTAAATTAGAGTGACGAAAAGCCAGATTTTTCAGGCTGGCCTTTACAGTCGTTACATGTTCAGGTGAAAGAGGACCGTGGTGCTTAAGTTGAGAAAATAAAACCTCAAAAGCTGCAAGCGTTTCTTCTTTATCAATACAAGTCTGGGGAACACAAAGATTCAACTCCTAAGACAACACTGAAATCTCGACTTTTGAAAGGGCAAGATTCGAGTAATTAAAACTATTCTTGCCTTCAGCAATAAAGTCACGCCTGAATCTAACGTTCGCGTTAGATTCAGCAAGTCAAGTTGCTTATTTAATTTATAAATTCAACAAGTGAAGTTGCTTATTTAATTTAAGGGGATTCGTTGTTGAGAGAATGCCTCGCTATTCGCGAAATGCTTACAAAACCGAAAGAAATAAGAAAATGGGCATGAAGTTTTTATTCCCAATGGTAATTAATAGAAGAATCAGATTGTCCACTTAATTAGTTTATTTCATCTTGACTAAAGGCCAGTCCGATCCTAAAACTTAGTGTAACCTTGAAAGAGATAATTCTTTTACTAATATAAAACGGACACACGTTTTCTTCGAGGCATGAATGAAGAAATGAACTAGATAATTTATGGGTCGTATTTTGCTCTTAAAACGAGAAAGTTTATTCATTTCTTTGATTTGGTCATTATTGGTTGTTGGTTGTTTTTGTTTTACGGCATATCAACCCTTATCAGGTTATTTAATGCCGAATCCAAAGATTCGGAAGAATCTTTTTTTTTTTAAATAGAATAAATTTGTTTTCAAGTCGGTTTCTATTTAACCCATAGTTGGGACCTTAGTAGGTACTACCACTCCGGGCCAGAGTGGACCTGGGAGCAATGGCAATCAAAGGGAGGCTCCACACTCGCCAAAGCCCGCAAGCTGGGGCCTCACCACCGGATATAGTTTAAGGTCATATACAGGACCCTGGTCATAATTGTACCGATTCCAAAAGTATGTAAATGAGATGTTTAACGGCACAAAACTTATAAATTACTTTAAAGAAAACAGCGAGCAAAACCAGAAGGGAATCTTTCATCAACAAACACATCAGGAGTTAATCGTTGAACTATGCAACAAAAGAATATCACGTAAGAGCGGAGACTTAATGGGATATGCATGTAAATTTTACCGAGAGAGAGAGAGAGAGAGAGAGAGAGAGAAAGAGAGAAAGAGGAGAGAGAGAGAAAGAGAGAAAGAGGAGAGAGAGAGAGAGAGAGGAGATACGGGTGGGAATACGAATAAAATAAAATGTTGACAATTATGTAAAATATACGTACAAGTGGTGACAAATGGGAGAGATGAAATATATACCGCAATAAGTCTAATGACCTGACGAATTCTTTCTTTCGACAGAGAAAAGGTGTACGTAAGGGAATGGAGACTGACTCCAAAATTTGCAACTGATTCTAAGGATCAGAAATTCTAAAACACTTCATTTAATACACATTGGCACACGCTGGATTTTCCTAAAGGTGTTGGCCAATTTCATGAAGATGTTGTTTTAATTTTTTTTTACATAGGCGTCACCACTTATCAAGGCCGATAGGCCACTCAAGGATAAGGGTTAAAGAGTGTAGAGTAGTCAAAAGGACAATATAGTAATCGATAGTAATGGAAGTTCGGTAAATTTGTTAACTTAAGTGGAACGGCTCATCAGAAACTTATTCACGTTGGACTTGAAAGCAACCATATTATAGACAGCTGGAAAGCAGGAAAACGGAAGACAATTCCACAGGCGTGCAGTTCTAAGAAAGAAGCTTTGATCATGGAATCTATGTTTAAGTTTAGGCACAGATAAAGAGTGTGGAACATTATTGATAATGTTTTCAGGTAGTCTAGCGTTTCTTGTGAAAGTTTGGTGAGGGGGGGACCATATATTGAAGCTCAGTTGAACACTTTCCATGAAAATAACGATAAAGCAGAGACAAACTCGCAACATCTCTTCTGTGAGATAGAGGTTGCAGCGAAGAGAAAAGGACATCTTCCACCAGGCCACGAAGTCTATTTTGAACCCTATCAAGGAAGGACAAGCCTTTTCTAGCAGCTCCTTCCCATATGTGGCAACAGTATTCCATCCTTGGACGTATCTGGCTCTTATATAGATAGAGAATTGCATCAGCAGTGAGATATCTACTGAATCGATAGAAGGATCCGACCATTTATCCAGCGGCCTTAGCAACAGATTTGATGTACGTATTCCATTTAAGATCAGGAGTAAAGGTCAAGCCCAGAAGCCTGTCAAACCTCGAGGTCTCCCCAAAACGAGAGCCATTCATTTTAATTGATGCCAGATGGGGATCAGAACGTTGATGATGTAAAGCTAGAAGCTTGGTTTTAGATGCATTAAAAGTAACCAGCCACTCCTTTCCCCGTTGTGCAACGTGATCAAGATCAGAGGAGAGAGAATCGGAGAGAACTTGGTCGTTTACTGTCTTAGATGTGCTACCATAGATGCTGGTGTCATCAGCAAAAATGTCTACGAATGATGTAAGGATATGATTTGGAAGATCATTAATGTAGATCAGGAAAAGAGTTGGGCCCAGGATAGACCCATGAGGGACTCCAGCATTTATACTGTGAGCTTCTGATTTTTGCCCATCAACTACTACTCTTATGAACCTATCAGAGAGAAAAGATTTAATAATTGAGAAGACATTTCCAGCTATACCATAGCTGGAGATTTTGTGAAGTAAACCTTTATGCCATACCCTATCAAAGGCCTTTGATATGTCAAGAGCAATTGCCCTAGAAAGGTTGCCTCTGTCGAGAGATCCGCTAATCCTATGAGATATAACTGTAAGCACATCTGCTGTAGACCAATATATATATATATATATGTATATATATATATATATATATATATATATATATATATATATATATATATATATATATAAGTCCACCCCTCTTTGGGTAGAGAACTTTCGTAAAATTATCTCACCCGATGCTTAATTAGCGTTAATGCGAAGCGTCGGTTTGTTTGTTAATTTGTACATAAGCAAGCAGGTCGAGCACTGTAAAAGCAGTCGGTGGTTTCTATATGAACGGACATTCGATGAGGTCGTTTACGAGCACCAATTCCATGGGTCGGAGGTTAGGACTGTCGACTATCAACAAGTAGATTGTGGTAGGTTTAATTCCTTGCTAGGGATGCATGTTAGTCTAGCCGCTCTGATGAATCCTGATACAACGAAACAGTACTGTATGTGGATGACTATATATATATATATATATATATATATATATATATATATATACGATGAAATTATCGTAAAATATAACTTATCAAAATAGAGAAAGCTCAACACTTATTTGCTATTCTTGTGCCATTCTTACTTTCTTCACTTTTCCCTTTCTCTTTCTTCTTCTTTCCTCTTTCTTTTGTTGTTGATTTTTTCTTTATCCCCACCATCATTTCTTAGTTATCCCTATTTTGTTTCTCTTGATTATATACGCTGGCAGTCCTGCTTCCGCGGTGATAAAACTTCTCAAATGCATTTGTTATATTAGGTTGTGTAAGAGTGTTCACTTGGGATGAAATCGGACTGTTAATTCTATAATCAAATTTTTTCGATTATCGATTTTCGATACTGATCGGAGACATTTCAATACAAACCTCTATAATAACACGTTCAGACACATAACGTACATTTCTGTGAAATTAAAAAATAGGCCTAGCCATTTTAGGGTGCATAAGGAATGAACACACACGCATAAAATTCCTTTTATATATACTAAGAGATTTTATTATTATTATTATTATTATTATTATTATTATTATTATTATTATTGAATCTTATATTTTTTCTTTCCCCTGCGTCTGTAACATCTCACTCCCACTCCCACTCCACACATACACATAAAACGCATTATATATATATATATATATATATATATATATATATATATATATATATACTTGTTTATTGTTATATAAACATGCTCACATCCCGCTGCTACAAACAGCCACTTGTTTAAATCAAACAACAGATATCATCAGGCAGCGACTTGACTATTCAAATGTTCATTGAATAACCTTATTAAGATTATTCATTGAATATTTGAATAGTCAAGTCGCTGCCTGATGATATCTGTTGTTTGATTGAAACAAGTGGCTGTTTGTAGCAGCGGGATGTGAGCATGTTTATATAACAATAAACAAGTATTATCAGCTGGTTTTATTGAGCACTATCTAACAACCTCGTTGAATTCACTAGTCCATTACTTTTGTATAAAAAAACCCGAGTATATATATATATATATATATATATATATACATATATATACATATATATACATACACACACACACACACACACATATATATATATATATATATATATATATATATATATATATATATATATATAGAGAGAGAGAGAGAGAGAGAGAGAGAGAGAGAAAGGAACACACCGAGTTATGTGTTCATCAACGTTTCGTCTTTATTTCGAGACATCCTCTGGATGAATGAAATAACGAAATGTTGATGATCACACAACTTGGTTTGTTCCTTTTTATTTCTCTATTTTATCGGAATACTATTTCCATTATTCTCATATACACATATATATATATATATATATATATATATATATATATATACATATAAATATATATATATATATATATATATATATAAAATAGAGATAATATTTCACTCACTAGCAGCTTTCACACAAACCATCATCTAATATTATTATTATTATTATTATTATTATTATTATTATTATTATTATTATTATTATTGAATCTTGTTTCTTTTTCTTTCCCCTGCGTCGTTCACAGCTCACCTTTGTGGATAGTGAACAAATTACTGGTGGAAATTGCTTGTATGCGTGCCAAACATTTGTAGCGGCATCATAATTTCTCCATAAATGAATAATTAACTCTATGTAGAGAAAAAAAATCGATGACGAAAACAATGAGGTGAGTGTCATTTGGCGTCACGTGGACATGCCATTTCCGCAGCGATCTACAGCGCCCGCTACACTTCCGGAGAAGAACGCTACTCTACCACGGCGATGGCAACGATGCACTTGCAATGCACAGAAATATCAATACTTAATCGTAAAGACAGTCTTTCTTTAAAAACTAAACAAAACTGATAGTCTTTAAATGCGTCCTTTTAACCTACGCGTTTAATGATGAAAACATTATTTCGAACTTTAACTTGATGAACGGACTGATGTTCTATTTCAAGATTTACGCGTCATAGATGCTCGGACGTACTGATGAATTAATCATCTTACCTACTTACCGAGTGATAAGAACCAGTAACTTTTAATCAACGCCAAACAAGGCATAATGTTACTTGGACGTAATGTAACATAACACGGATGCGCGTATGTAAAAGCATACGAAGTGACGTCACCAGTGGGTAAAAAAGAACTACAAAAAAGAGAATGATCACGAGAAGACGTGATAACGTTCAAGATCTAGTGAAAGACATAAATCACCTTCCATATTACGTGGGTGACGTCAGGGCTGTACCAAGGAGGAAATAAATGTGGTTGCAAAAAATAACAAGTGAGTTGGAGTTATTTCCTATTCTTTGTTTTGTTCTCATTTGCGACTGAAACTGTACACAATGTGTAATGGTTCGCGAACAACGTCACAGAAAATGGATATTATTTTGGACTAGGTCTACAGGAAGTGGCAGCAAGTTATCTATTTACATGACATTTAAATTCCTACATTTTGATATAGTCACGGAAGCAGAACACAAGGAGGGAATTCCAAATCTAGCAGCTTGTGGAAAGAAACTATTAGAATAGAAAGCCTTCCGGAATCTAGGGATATCAACAGTTGAGGCGTAGAATTTTGCAGCTTGTCGGGTAAGTCGGATGTATTTACGTCGAGGGGGGCACAAGTTATACGAGTTCATTAGAGCACATTCCGTTAAAGTACTTGTAAAACAGGTACAGGGAATTAACACTGCGGCGATGGGACAGAGGTTGGTGCTTGGTTGACAATGCGATACCTATTAGGTTGGAGACTCTTTTGGGACATTATCTACAAGTGAAAGACTAGTGGCGAAAGCACCAACCCAGATTTGGAAACAATACTTAATACATGCACCCATTTGTAGAGATAAAGAATACTCTCAGATATGGATAGTTTTCTAGCACGGTGGAGACAGATATCTACTTGGCAATATCTTCAGTGCATTTCTTTCAGTTCATATTGCGTCTGAATGTTAAACTGAATA
>NC_136490.1:10897334-10952334 GCF_053919585.1 Euprymna scolopes
TGCATCTCTTAAGGACATAAACCAACTCTTCTCAAGATACGTTCATCTATTAGCGACCAGTTTGGTAAATTTATATTTCATCAAGTGACTGAAAATCTTACACTATATAAGCCTTTCTGGATTTCTTTAGAAGTATAAGTCTTTAGTTAATCAAGAACTAATCCATCGTCTTATAAATGCTCATCCTCTTTCTGACTAACAGTATGGATTGATGTAAACCTGTTCTACTGCAGATGTCTTAACCATCATCCCTGAACTCATTCCATGAAATGGATAAGACAGGGAAAGCTAGATGTGTCCAAAACTATTGACAGGGTTTGGCATGAAAGGATTCTCAAGAAAATTTAGTCCTATGATATTTCTGATCGAATATTAAACATAATCAGATTCTTTTTAGACAAAAGAGAAATCCAAGTAATCATCGATGGTTACACGTCTAAACAACATGATAATAATATAATATGAATATAACATAATGCAGGTGTGCTCAAGGAGCGATGTTTAGACGTCTATTATTTCTAGTATTCAGAAATGACATTCCTGATAAAATATTGTCCCAGAGGGGTATATTTGCTGATGACGCCATGCTCTATAACAGACATGAGGGGAAAACGAATGTACTCATATCCAAGACACCACAAGTATCCTGATAACAACTTTCAGTTAATAGTGAAATGTAGGCCATAAATGGATGATAGCATTTAATTCTGTTAAAACTATGATTCTCTCCTTTAACAACTATAGAAAGCGTGCTCAAAAACCTATTGCAGTAGACAGAAAAGCTTATGAGGAGGAATTTACTAATCAAGAACAAGCAAATTCCAAAACCAAATATCAATATAGTTATTTATATCTTAATCCCAACCAAATGAAAAAGCTCAATATTTCCAATGAAGGTAGTAGAGCTGAGGATAAATAATAATGTAAAGTAGAATTTTACAAAAGTTGTTTTATTATTCGACTGAATACTCCAAAGTTGGGTGCTCCTTAATCTGCAGAGTTTCAAAGATTGCTATTTCTTCTCATCAGAGGAAAATTTTTTTTAGCAAAATAATCAGAAAGTTACGTTAAAAGTTTTAACATTTCCATGTATTTGCTGGTAGCTGCATGGGTTGAAAGTTTTATGATTTGTAGTCACAAAACTTTAAAAAAAACAGAAGATGTAAATATGAAAAACAATTCATGTGGAAAGTTCATTCAGAGTTCAATATTACAATAAAACAATATTACAATAAAACAATAACTGACTGGATAGAAGTTCTTAGTAATTCATAAATATATTTTTTGCGAATTACTTAGGATCTCTATCCGGTTATGTCTGACAGAACAAGAGCATGCTACCCCCGTGAAGTAAATAAAGGGTTCTGCTCGACATTCTATCAAAATTCCCGAGTTCGAGAGGAACATTCCCGAGTTCGATAAGATACACCTGAAGAAGGTCGAAGGTTACATAGATCGAAACGTTGTGAAAATCACACTCTCGATGAGAACAGTAATCCGATGAATAATAATACGTATAACCAATCCTCATCTCCAAAATTCGGAAAGGTCTTAAAATATATTTGACCGTATTTTACGACCGGGCAACGTCGGGCGGTCTAATATTACACACACACATATACATATATATATATATATGCATATATATATATATACATATATGTGTGATCGTTTATGTATGTTCATGTTTATTTGATTAATTTATTTGTTTGTAATCTATTATTTTTGTTAGTTTTAAAGCTATTTTGTATCGCTATCCTAGAGAAAGTTTTATTTTGTGAACACAGTTGTTTGCTATTTCTCGTCTACAGTTTTATAGATTTTGGGGTTCTTTAAAGTACAGGATAGCAAATTTTTCATGAAGGCATAATTTACATGGGTCGTCTAAATGTCTGCACGTTGTAGCTTGTCTTATTATTTTCCATTCGACTACCGGCGAATGTCCGCTTTCTTTGAGTTCCCAGTATTTATTCGCTAGTGTTGTTTTTATACGGTGTTTTTTATTTTGAATGTACTTTTGTGGTCATAGTATCGGGTTTTGAAATCTAAGGAAGTCATGCCTGCGTAATATTTCTTGTTATTCGGGTTTTCTTTCGCGAATATTGTTGCTTGATAAACTACGCTTTTTCTTAGACATTTAGCGTAGCGTTAAAGCGTAGTTTATCAAGCAACAATATTTGCGAATTTTAATTAGACAATTATCATTTAGCTCTAATTCTGTTTATATCTTTCTAGTACATCCACCATTAAGATTTATTTACCCTCTCTCTGCTTTACGCCCTAACGATCCTCGTTTTAGTGCGTTTTTTATACCGTTTTTCTTTTCTATCACTCTATTCTAAAAAAAAAAGCATTAATTTTTCGTTACTCCGAGATCCTTTTTAGGACTTTAACCCTTAACTCCTACTGTTTTATTTTTTCCTTCCTGAAAATATCGACTACGAGCTACTCCTCTGTATCCTCACTTAGTTATTTTCACTTAAATATATCGCTCATTTTTACGCTTGTTAGCCCCCCCCTCCTCTACAGCTCTTTCAAGACCAGCATATTTTATTTGATTTGATTCGTCACCTCGTTACACACAAGTTTGATTGTCTTATTCTCTTCAGGTTTATATTCTCACTATTTTAATTTTATCACTTTTGACAGTTTTTTCATGCACGGCTTATTTCTTAATATTATCAACTTTTTTGCCAATGTATATACTGCCTCCCTTCCTTCTCTAACACCTCTTTTCTGCCTCGTTACATTCCTTTTTGGTACTACACTAACTAGCGTGATTGTAAAACACCCCTTCCCTCTACTTTGACCATATCCAGATTCTCTCCCGTTTGTTTTTAAATTTCACTCTTTTACTCTTTTTCATTGGTCATGGAAGATTGTTTTTCCAATTGCCCCGAATTGTTTACTTTATAATTCTTTTCCGTTTGAACCCTATTTTAGAGAAAAAAAGACTTCATATGCCTCTTTGTAGAAGAACTATTGCTTCCATATTAGATTTTACTCCCGTATTTCACTACAGGATTTTTCTACGTGGACTTTTCATTCCTTTTCTAAGTTTTTACAGAGATTCCAAAGGATATCTGACGAAGCACTTTTTGGATTCATCAATCGCCCAACCTATTGCGAACTTTTGGGTATCACTAGATATTTACAACGATATATATTGGACTTTGCTGAGTATTCCCTTTCATTTTATCTATAAATTTTCTTTATCGACTGTTTTCAAAAATTGAGCTAACCAGCAAAAATAGATACTTATCTATGCTTAACCTTTGCTAACTACTTTCTTCTGAGGAGAAGGATCCTTTTTTATTGAAGCTGCATAGAATAAGGAACCTTTCACCTTTATTTCGTATTCCTTGTCTTAAATAAAATATTGTAAATTTACTTCTTCAACATCTTGATTTCTTCTACTATATATATATATATATATATATATATATATATATATATATATATATATATATATATATATATATAGGACTCTACCTAATATCGATCCATATATCTACATTTCCATCTGTACCTATATCTAGTCATCTATTTGTCATTTTAATCTGTGTCTTCTTTCTATCTCGATGTCGGCATATCATCAATCGCGGAGGTCGGGGTTATAGGATCCAGTGGAGCATCCGCCTTTGCGGGCACTTCCTTCCCTCGTCCCGCTCGGAAACCCGCTGATATAAGCTAAGGATTTTCCCTAAACAGAATAACAATGCGTCTAAAATGTGAAGATAGAAAGTAGAGGGGAAGTTGTCGTGAACATCACGCAAGCGACTCATTTTGAAAGAGACGCCCGCCGCCCGATTAAAACTGCAACCGTCAATTCGCGAAGTAGAAAACCACGCAATGGAGACAAATTGATTGAAACAGGCGATTACAATTATAACAACAGCAGCAGCAGATTCATTTTTATTTTCTTGACGCGTCGGATCAATCTGCGCATTTGATGATGAAAGTGCGTGACAGACAAGAGAAACAGCCGCATAAGTCGACCGATGAACAGACAAGGCCTATTGTAGCGATGCGCACATGTCTATAAAAATACATCAAATTTACTTGTGACGAACAAATGTTAGTGTTATTTCCTTGTAGTCTTGCAGGATGGTGACAATCAAGACAAACAGTGATATTGTTAACAAAAAAGCGTATTAGCAAAAGTATATGGCAAAAGTACACGTCATGAGTTTGAAACCATAACTGCCAAAAATAGCCAACTTATAATTTGTTGGATTTCATTATATTTATAGTCTCTGGTTAAGTCAATTATTTCTGATTAGCAAGACGCCCGGTCGTACAATACGCTTAACCATGATATTTTAATTTATGCAGATTGCGTATGTATTATTATAGAATCAGTTCTCTATTCTCTATTGATTATTATATATCACGAGGACTAATCTGTCCGGTTGACTAACTCGCAAAAAAAAAAAAAAAAAAAAAAAAAAAAACGGGAAACAACAACAACAATGTCGTTCATAAAATTCTGTCGGTGTTCGTTTACAACTCTCAGACATACATGAAGTGAATTTTATCTAATAAGGAAAGGAATTAATATTTTTATCTTTTAGGGGTTGATGTCTAAGGAATCATGGTTAATTATTATTTCTGAAATGACTAGATTAGCTTACCCCATAACATGCGAGGTACCTTCAATAAGTTGCCCGACGTTTTTGTACAGCCATTAAAAATTGCCGTATGTTATTGCTATATATTTTATGAGATGATTGACTATTTTTTATTATTTCATGTTCAAATGAACAGCTACAGCAGGAATTTCAATACACACAACAAACCTGATTGTTATAGCTGATATGACCTTGTTCTTTGTTCGTCGGAGAAGTGCGGTTATGGGTAGTTCTAAGATGTCCACTCTCCCAGGCTTTACTTTTGTTATAGGAAGGGGTTAGTTACTTGCTAATCGCCTTAAGCGGCTCTAATGGAGAATACAAACGAGACTGCTTACACGTTTTTGTAAATCATAGTGCGCTAATCTGGTGCGCTGACTTTTTAAAATCTGAGCTAGTGTCTTTCTTTCACGACGGCTAAAGTCTCTTTTCTCGATGCGAGGACTCATTTAAAACAATAGATAAACAGAGAGAAAAAAAGTCAACAGGGAAAGCAAATAAATATATTAAATAACGCGAGAAGATAAAAGAAATCGTCGACATCAGCAATTAGGATCTAATTCATTAATTTCCAAATCCGGCACATGCAAACTATTTAGAAAACCTGATACCACCCACGAAGACGATACCAGCGAATTTTTGCCTCAAATGAATTTTGCTAGCGGGGATCATAGACCTTCTATAGTTAATTAAAAGAAAAGTGATTTTATTCATTTATTTTTATTACTTTTTCTAATTTTATAGTATTTAGTCAAACATATAAAATTATATTGCCAGTTTTTAATGTCAGGCCCATATAGCATTTAAGCTGGGAGTTTGCGTTTGATTTGTCAATTTTCATTCAATAGTGTTGTATGGTGTTATTTACACTAATATAACATGTTTATCCAGACTTTGTTTTGAATATTTACGTAGTATGATTAGACAATTTCTAATATGAAACATTTAAAAATAGTTTCCTTAAAAATAAAAATTAACAAGAAAAATTGCTCATTTTAAATTGAAGAATATACTAATTCGTACTATTTGGATTCATTAGACTACTGTTCTTATCTTGAGTGTGATTTTCACAGCGTTTCGGTCGATGTAATCTCCGACCTTCTTCAGGTGTATCTTGCATTTTTTTTTTGTATGCATTATACTTTTCGACCGCCCACGCTTAGGATTGAACCTTCAACGATCAGGAGAATATCACTTTTTACAATTGATTTTTCAAAGTACTCTAACCTCTTCGCTACGATACAATCTTTAAAAAGAGTTTCGTAGGATATTAAATACAATATTTAATACAATTGCAAATTACTCAGGACCTCTATTAAGTAATGGTTGACGGAGCAAGCACACGTTAAGTATAACAACATATAACTTGTTCTATTATAAATATGTGCAATTGTCTCCTCATCAGATGTACATAAATATGTACTACGCTCGGCGTCCAGCAATAATAGACAAACGCCCATCTGCCAGAGCATGGATATCTATGCACTTGCACGAAGTGAATGAATGATAAAAAAACAAATATCAAAAGGGAAGCATACCTACTGGATAAGGAAGAAAAAAGTGAATTAGAAACGTCTGTCTGTCTATCTCCCTCTCCTTTTCCTATTTTCATATCCGTGTATAAAGATGTTAGCATCTTGGTAGATTGTCGCTTGTATGTTGCTGGATATCGAGCGTGTTACTTAGATATTTATGTCTGTATACTGATTGAATATAGCTAATCATAAGTATACTAGATTCATTAACCCATTAAAAACGGGCAAAAGTTTTAGCCGTTGACTTAGAACGAGTGCTTTATGCCAAATATATGGTTGAGTATGGTTAAATGTAAACTCTCTTTTACATAAAATACTAATCCATATCAATCCATAATTATGAATCATAGGGATACCATAATACTTCGTTAACTGCACCTTATAACAAAGGTCTATACAAATTTCCAGCCCGATCGTTCCAGTCGTTTCCGAGAAAACTTTTAGAGTAAATGTGGTATTGTGGTGACTAATTTTTGTTAATCCCGATTAATACCGGATTATGCATTAAACGGATGCCATCATAATTAGTTCACTGCAAATGTCCATGCAAAAAATCAGCCAGATCTGTCCAGTAGTTTCCGAAATAAAGTGGAACTGACAGACAAACAAACTAAGAAAATATAATATAGATAGCTAATAATTTTCACGCATATTAGTTCACAGAATTTCGCGATAAAGTGGACTGCAATGACTACGCTGGAAATAAAGTCGCATAATATAATTATTTTATTTTTTATTTTTTACTTGCAAAGAAAATGGCAACTAGTCGCTATGAAATGAACTGTCAATTATATTAATATAAAATCATTCTCATCTTGAACATATACCGAAACTAGTTCATATCTACATTCAAAGAATATTTATGATTTTATCTTTTGATTGTTCGACTTGAAAAGTCACTTTTGTTGCAATCGAAATAAAAGGTTTTCGGAATCAATAATAAAAGTTGTGATTAGATCTTTACAGAGAAACTGCCATTTTTTTTTTAAAACTAAAACTAAAAAGTTGTTTGTCTTTAATCATAAAATGATGACAGAATCCCGTATCTGCAGATTTACTGGTCAGAAATACACGTTGGTGTCTTCTTTTGCTAAATATTTTATTATTCATACTAGCTGACCGTCCGGCGTTTCCCAGTCGTAAAATACGCATGAATAATATATTTTATTTCATACAGAAATATTGGGACATGTTCAAACGAGTATTGTTTCATCTAAACAGTCAACATCTTGTAAGTAAAAAAAAAATACTCGATCTGAAATTGAAATCAAAACAAAGACATTGTGTAAAGTACGATTTTAAAAAATTCAATTTATGACATTATATAATCAATTCTTAATGTTGCAATATTTTAAATTTAATTCCTGGCAACGTCGGTTCACTTTGCTTGCAGGTAGTATTATATCACTATTGTGTAGTGACTTGAGTCGGTACTTCTTGCTTTGATAGGATTAGGCTTTGAAGTTGTTGAATCCTATATAATAGGATATAACTTGAAATATTACAGCATTAAGATTTTTTAAATTTCAATTTAACATTATATAATCAATTCTTATAACTGCAATATTTTAAGTTTATACATTTATATTTTTTACTAGAATATCTTGTCCCTTTTTCCAGTTTAAACAACTAGTCCTTTACTTTTCCCATGTTTAACCATATAAGTTTCATGCTCGCATTTTTGTATTGTAATATATATATATATATATATATATATATATATATATAAGGGTTTATGTTTTTTTTCTAATGAAAAGAGGGAACGACGCAGAAAGAAAAATGAATAGAATTTGTCGTTTGTCAATAGAACATTTTTGCGAAAATGTTCCGTTATAATAAAAGACCAACGTCAGGAGGTGAGTTCTCTCTTCTCATTTGCTTTTATTGTGATTTTTAATATTGGATCGTGACTCCCTATACTATTTAAAGAAACAACAAATGAAAAACTAAAATAAAAAGAATAAAAAAAAAACCCTCAAAATGACAAATTTTAATTCAAAGAATTTCTCCCTAATTCAGTGCAAGATGTATCTCAACATGTGTGAAATTCTCTACACTAATAACGACTATATTTACCAATTCCACAGAGACGTCATGAGATAAATTCAAGTACTCGATGAAACGAAACCTACAAATATTTTCTCTTAACAAAAAAATAATGCGGAAGCGAAAACCTCCCGATTTATTTCACTCACCATTGCAAACGACGTAAGGGTCGCGTATCAGTCGTTATAGTGTTCACATACGATGCTGGGTTAAATAGAGCAGGGAGGGAAATAGTAACAAAATACCTATGTTTTATTTACAACATGAAAACTGGAATCTTACGAAGACCTCAATCATTCCAGATATTGTAAGCAACTGGACTCATGAAAAAGAATTTCAGAAATTACCTAGCAAATATACCCGTAGAATCAAGTGCAAGGGAGACACAAACAATTCCAATTGAAAAGACGGTTAGAATCTTTACAAAAGCTCTCTCGGTTGGAATGTATGAGATAGCCGGCGGATGCCTGGAATCCAGTAGGATGCTCCATCCCCAGATTGAATAAAATTATAAGAAATTTGCAAAAGAAACTCTCGATAACATTCACTGAAATTATTTGATAATAAATCTCAAGATTCTAGAAATCCCTGTAACCTTTCATTTTTAGACTGTTTTTAGTCTACAATTGCCACGCTACCCTTCCACCTGCTCTTACTACTACTACTACTTGTCGCACTGGTGATATTTTCACGTGGCCTTCATAATATATTAAGGCCAACTAACTAAAATCATGTAACCTGTTGACGTCATTCAATTTGGTCGATTCTTGTATATTAAGTCACAACCGGAAGTAGATAACGTCAAATGCCAAACCCAAAAGATAAATAACTATTTTGGGGGATTTAGCAGAAATCCAAGAAACGGGAAAAAAAAGAGTAAATAATTAAAACATAATTAATGTTACCAAAAGCAAGATATGTTACTCTTCTACCGACCTGGATAAGTTGTATATGTTTAAATTAAATCTAAATATTTTATTCGATTCGAAAAAATAAAAATTCGTGTGGAGCTAAGCAATCAATATGGCTGACAGAAAACATTTTTCGGAGCATCAAAAATGGTTCAAAATTTGAAGAAAAAAATACTGATAGAAATCTATCCAATAAGTCTCGGGAAGTGTCATTGTGACACTTATTGGGCTGATTTCCATCAGTGTTTTGTTTATTTTTTTCGAATTTTTAACCAGTTTTGACGCTCCGAAAACAGCATGTTACCAAGTGAATATAGCAAAGTAAGATTTCTGCAAAGTTTAAACATCAGTAAAATTTAAAATATAACGCTATTTAAAAAACAAATTTACCATCGTATATATTGTTTATCAAATAATTCGTTAAATGATTTTTTATCGTTATTATTAGAGTTTAGTTTTCCTTTAACTGTATGTTTGTTAATACTATAAGAAGCGGCATGAAGACAGTTGAAAATGACAATATTAGGAAAAATCAGAAAACTTAAATATAATGAATTTCTAGAACAATTTTTTGTAATCTTTTGATACTTAATATTTGGAAGATTTCTGCACTAGTAACTTTGTTTATATTAACATAATTTGTTTTAATTTAATTCGTTTTATGTTTAACTTATCGTTTGTTCTTTAGTAAAGTTAATTTATCATTAGTTTTCTATTTAAACATATTTATTGCTTGATTTTATTTTAAAAAAATCTCGTCAGTTTTGATTTTATAATATTATTCGTTTTCATGGTATGTGTGACATTGTAGGCAAAATGAAAATGTACCTTTAAAAAGTTGGTTCTTAGGGGTATTCGGATCTGTTTTGAACAAATGTCACATTTAAAATTGTCGTCGCTTAGTAGTTCTTATGATATTAAGACAATCATTTAATATTTTGCCTCTAAATTCACTGGTCGCTATTTTGAATATTGTTTACAAGAAAATAAATCAACCTGGTTTCGTGTTCGATTTCCCAAAATTTTATTTTATTTTAAATTTTTTCCGGGTGGAACCATATTTAATTTTTGCGGGGGATTAAAAACTGATTTTGCTGCTCTGTCTCCACCAAATTATATCATAAATTGAATGAAGATGAAAATATTAAATTTTGGGGGCTTGTCAGGCCATAATATATTTCGATTTAACGAAAATATTTATTGTTGTTCGTTTTAATTTAATTAAAACTATTTGTTTAATTTTAAATTGATTGTTTAATAATTGTTAATTGCCTATATTTTTATTTAATGTTTTGCAACAGTTGATTGTTTTAAACATGCGTACTTTTACATGCTCAATTTTTTTTTTATTTATATCGAATAAAGTTCAGTTTTACTATAAACCGAATTTCTTTCCTTTCTTATTTTTATATGTAATTCATAAGTAAATCAGGAACGCCTTCTAGTTTTTAAAATCAACAAAAGCAAGGAAATGTTTAATTACTTTTAACGATTAACACACAGTTTTTATTTTTTTTTAATTAATATTCAATGAGCTTTAGTACAAATCTTCGTATTCCTTATTTTTCTCTTTTTAATGAAATCCTTAAGTTTTCTAATACTTTTTGTACATTTTTTTTATTATCGACAGTATAAATGTTTGACAGATCTTGCTTACTAGGACCTCAGCGATGACGTCATTTTTCAGCTTATGGGCATTAGTGATATAATATGAAGGCTACGAATTTCCTCGAGTCTACTTAACTGAACAAGTTTGTTGCATTCGTTTTTTTATTAATTAAAAAATATTTCCCGCTGATAAAGAATGGTAGTTTGTATGAAAAACAACTGACCATGCGACCTAGTATATTGGTGAAGGATCAGGGTAGATGAAAAAACAGCGGGGATGAGCAGCAGCTACACGTTTTTTATTATTACATTTTCACCCCTAACAAGGTACAGTGCCACTATGATGTAGGGGGCTACTATCAGGAATAAAAGTTGCAGGGATGCTATGTAGGGAGTTGAGCAGCAAGATTTATGTTTACATTACAATTGAATTTCTGCACGTCAGTACAGTTAGAGAAGCAGAAACCCAAAAGGGAATTCCAAAGTGTAGCAGTTCTAGCGGGGAAAACCTATTAGAGTAGAAAGCCTTCTTACATCTTTAAAAGTTGTGACGAACTTGTTACTTTTTAACTCTTTCCATAATGATCTGCGTTTTTTTTCTTAGTTACCGTGAACCTTCCAGTTGCCAGTCTGCCTTAGGCTTGATAACATTTGAGTCCGAATTAGTTAGTATTTTTAGAATACTATTTCAATGCGAGTATTTTTTTTCAATGTCGTTACTAGTTTCGATTTTAATATGCTCTTTGAATCCAATGTCGTCAGTGTTCAGTTTCTTAGAACACTGTTTTAAAACGTGAGTACGTTCTCCGAATCCAATGTCGCCAGTGTTATGGCTTGCAATAAGGCACAAAGAAAACAGAACAACGAAATAGAGTTTAAACAATGTATTACTGGAACAACAACGTAAAAAGGTTACAACTGAAAAGAACAGTAATCGTCACCGAGCAGGCGAGGTTCGCTCCGGTGTTAATATTTATTTGCATAAATATACACAAAATGTGGCACAAGGCCAAAAATAGGGGGGGTTAATGTCGACCTATCTAACATAAAGTTAACTTAACTAGACTCTTTCACCAGAATACCAGAATCACTCTATGGGAATCCTAATTATAACCCGAAAAATGATATATACATGATTTGGGGGGTTGGGGCTAAAAATTTTATATACAAAAAGAATGAAATATTTACAATGAAAAAATAGTAGTTAGTAAAAGAGCCCCCCCACTACTAATTGTGGCAGATAGAAAGCTTTGTCAGTCGAAAAGACGCAGGTCCACACGAAAACTGACTTTATTGAATAAACACCACAAAAACGACCTGCATCACTGACAAAGCAGTCCATCCGTCACCTAATTGGGGTCGGGAATGGGGGTTATCGAACCTAAGGTGGGGGAAAAAAGGGGGGGACAAGGGCAAACTAAAAGAGGGACTTGGACGATGAACACAGACATACTCTAGCTAAGTTAAAAAAAAATCAAACAATAAAGCCTAACTAACCCATACTAAACTAATCGGTCCGATACTGATGTCTTGTTAGTTCAGGATACCCAAAATCCTTTTTGACCTAAATCAAATCAGAAACGAATTCAAGGCCAGCTCCAATCACTCTACACAGTCGCGAAGCTTTCACCCACCTTTCGTTGAAATTCACAGGAGTGAGTTTCACCTTCTCCAGCTTAATTCGCATTTTCAACCGATGCTTGAACATGAGAACAAGCTGGGGATCAGTGAAGGTCTCATCTCCGTAAACCTCCTTCTGTCGTGTCGACCAAATCACGCCTCTCATAACAGCTAGCAAACACAGAAAAACATAACGTTCCTCTTTCTTCATACTCGGCGCCCAATTGCAGCACGGGGAAACCGCATCCAGCACAAAAAAACGCCCGTTCAGTATGCGAACCGTGAAGCTCTCAACTAACTCACATAACGGTCGAACGATAGCGCAGCGGAAGAAAGCATGGCTTAGGTCTTCCTCCCATTCTCCGCATCGGACACAACTAGGTGTCATTGTAAAACCCGCTATGAAAAGTTTTTTGTGAACCCAGAGGGCATCTCGGATTACCAGCCAGGTGAGCGATGCCTCGTAGTTATCGAAACAGCTCAGCCCGGGCGCCCAAGGCCATATCGAGCGACGCTCCTCATTCGTGAAACCGAACTCCTCAATCTTTTCGTCTCGGACAGATCCCCTCACTAAAACCCTATATAGCGCTTTGCGAGACAACAGCCGGGTGTCAGAGAGGCTTTCATTCACCCGTTGAAGGAACCTCAACGCCCGTCGACACTCGCGATAGAAATGGCATTCGTTTCGGGGCCTCTTGCGTGCCTCCCCCTCAGCCGAATGCACACTCTCCAAAGCCGGAAAGGCTTTCTTAGTGTCTTCCATCCAGAAGACACCGTTCCCTAAGTCAGGTGTACACATTCGGTCCAGGTATATCAGCCTTAGAGTGTGTCTACGTATTTTGATATTAGGCATACCCAGACCGCCTTCAGACGGATGCAGGCAACAGATCTCCCGAGCAACCATGGCTTGCTTTCCGCGCCATAAGAACGCGAAAAGAGCACGCACTAGTTCAAGTAGTGAGGACTCCGGGAGTGGAAGCACTGATAGACGGTATAGGATCAGGGGGTAGATATGAGTATTGCATACCTCCGCCCGACCCTTTAAAGTTAGATTTCTCAAAGACCACAAATGAGCTGTGGTCTTGACCGCTTTCAACACTTCCGACCAATTTTTCTCCAGCTGGAGGTCGGGGCCAAACCAGACGCCGAGTAGCTTGCAGGGCCCATCAGTCCAGCCAAAGGGCCCCTGAAGGGGCGTTCCCTTCCAGGCACCAACACGTAAGCCAATAGACTTAACGTGGTTGATTATGGCCCCTGTTAGCTGTGCACACCGTCTTGTTTCCATGTCGACGACTCTAATCTCGGCATTGCTCGTTACAAGCACAGTCACGTCGTCAGCATAGGCGGTATACTTTACTGGGGTAGAACCACCTGGCAAAGTAATCCCGCGAAGGACCGGATTCACCCTAAGCTGGCGCAAAAAGGGCTCAAGCGCGATCACATACAGCATGGGTGATAACGGACAAACTTGACGGATAGATCTTGTTAACCTGAAGGGCTTCGATCTTACCCCATTCACCTCCACCATAGCACCGGGGTTAGCATACAAGAGGCGAATCCATGAGCGAAACTGGGGTCCAAACCCAGCCGAGCAAAGAACAGCCCCTAGGTAACGATGGTCCACCCTATCGAATGCTTTGGACTGATCTAAATTGATCAGCGCGGCTTCTGTGTCGACTTTCTCTATGATCAAGCGTATCGCGTGCAAATTATCTTGAATCGTCCGGCCCTTAACAGAACACGTCTGTTCGGGACTTATGAGCCGATGTAAAACAACCTGCAGACGATTTGCTATGATCTTGGCCAAAATCTTTAACTCTGTGTTTAACATCGTTAAGGGCCGGAAATTGCTAATCCCATCCCCTCCATTTTTATCTTTGCGAAGCAATTTAATGATCCCCCTGGTAAAGTACTGAGGTATAGACCCGTTTCTAAACCAGGAGTTGAAGAGTGTGGCCAGCAAAGGAATAAAAATGGGCGACAGCCTCAAGTACACCTCGTAAGGCAGACCATCATTCCCAGGGGTCCTGTCCAGCCCGACTTGTTTCAGAGCCTCAAGGACTTCTTTTTCTTTTATGCTACCTTCACACGTAGCTGCTTCGGTCGCTTCAAGGCGAGAAAAGTCAGCTAAATACGTGTCAAACTGTTCAATCTCCAGACCGGGCTCCATGGTAAAAAGCTCCTGCAAATGAGCTCGAAAACCCTCCAGGATTCCATCATTTGATGTTACGGTTCGTCCGTCCGGCAATGTGACACTGGCGATGTGTCGGTCAGTCGCACGTCGACGCTCCTCCGCACGCATTGACGCGGCCATGTTTGTTGCCTCGTTCGGCACTCTTTTTAACCTAGCCCTAACTACTAGACCCTGGTCCTTCCTGTTATCCAGGGAGTCCAGTTCAGCCTTAATTAAAGTATAACTATCACTATCCCCCTCCACCGCCCTTTTTAATCTATCATCTAGTGCCGCTTTCGCTGCTCTAGAACTAAGATTGAGTCGATGACTAAAATCAGCAGCGAAGGAACTAATTACTTGTTTAAGTTTTCCCCACCACTTATTCCCGATAATGGCTCCCGTCACTTCCCTCTGTATTGTTAGTAAAAGCTGTTCCCGGAAGCCTTTCACGTCGAACAACGACGTGTTGAACTTCCAGTAACTAGCCATCCTAGGTTTAACGCTATCTAAGTTTACCCGAACCCGGACTAACCTATGGTCCAAATAAACTATGTTATGAAAACTTGGACAGTCTAAAAGCCCTAAGTCGACTCTCTTAACTAAGAACCGATCGATGTAACTCGAAAGTTGCACCGGATCGGAGCCGCGTCTACCTGTCCAAGTCCAAACTACATCCCCGGGCTTTTCGTTTCGAAATTTATCGACAAGATCAAACTTGTCAATAAAGTCTCGAAACGCCTTAGCATCCCGGTTCTGGTTAGTAGCCCTTGAAGTATTACCCCCGCGATCTAAATCGGGATCCAGGACCGCGTTCCAGTCTCCCGCTAAAACTATCCGCCGAGACGAATTCATGAAGGGCTCAATCCCCCGAAAGGAAACCCTCTCGCCATGTCTATTGGGAGCATAAACCCCAATAAATCGAAATGCCACATCCTTTACGGTAACATCTAGCACGTGCACTCTTCCCTCTGGATCAGCATAGACTGGGTCACACGAAGCATCAAGAGTGCGTCTAACTAGCCAGGAAACACCCCTCGAGTGGGAATCAAAATGTGCTGAATAGAGCTGAAAGTCCCTAAGCAGCACACCCTGATAATCACTGGGAATGAAGTGCGTTTCCTGTACACAGCATATCTCCACCCCGAGGCGTTGAAGGTCGCGTGCAACTCGAAGTTTACGAGAGGCGTCCCTCAACCCTCGGACATTCAAAGTAGCTAACCTTAAAGCCATTGTGATCTATCTAGGGTTGGGTATCCTTAACAAACATGGACGGTGCCAAGACACCGACAGCTGTCCCCAATGAGCCTGAGGTCATCTCATTAGTGATGGCCCCATCAGGGGACAGACCACCGATGTCTAGAGGAAATGTTAACTTAATTGCTCTATAAAGTGAAGGGTGGATTTTTATGGGGACCCGTCCAACACATAGTTTCTCCATTTTAAGTATGTCGGAGTCGCTAAAAAAGGCTGCTGGAGGAATGATATTAAAAGCAGAGTTTGCTTCCTCCAGCATAGTCCAAACTCCTTTGGCCTCTTCACGACTTCTGACCACAGTTAAAAGTCTTTTGGCATTAGGAAAATTTTCTGGGTTTGTAATGTCCAGTTTGCTTATCTGCTTCACCGCGTAGAGGTTTCGGTAGTCTTTTCTACCGTGATTTTTTGATATGGTCTCTATATTAGCCGTGATCTTACACACGTCTTTTCCCTGAAAAAAAGGGGGTCTTTTCTTTTTTTGGTCTTTTTCCACGGAGGGACTTCTTTGTCTTTTCTTTTCAGAAGTAGAAGGGCGAGGTGATGGAGGAGGGGGCATGTCAATTTTCATAGGGAAAGCGGGGGGGGGGAGTTTTCGGGTGTATTGTTTGGGGAGCAGAATGGAGACGGTTTAGGGGACGGTTTAGGGGTCTTTTTGGATGGGGAGCCTAGGGTTGTCAACTTTGGGTCTCTTTTTGGTACGTTTGCGGGAGAGAGGGGTGGCGCTTTACGGGGTGATCTTTTCTCTTTTGGAGGAGGGGCAGGCTTTTCGGGGAAGAGAGATTCGGGGAAATCTAATATTTTTTCTTTTTCTTTTTTCTTCTCGCTTTGCTTGCGCTTTTCATCAAGCGAGTCCTTTATTTTTAGCAGGGCCTTAAACTTGTTGCCCCCCCGGGTCTTTACTGGTCCTAATGTCTAATATCTGCTCTTTGGTCAGTTTATCCGCGTACGTTTTACGAGGCGATTTAGAAAACGGTACCAGTGTCCATTCTCTCTTTTTGGGCGATTCCATCTCGGAGTTGAATTTTTTTTCGAATTCTTCTGTTGTGATTTCTTTAATCACTTCAATTTTTTCGCTTATATTTGGCGTTCTAGCCTCAAGTTCGAGGAGCCCAACAATCACCTCTTTAGGGTTTGTTGTGTTTGTTGCATTGGTTTGGGTCTTTTTCGGACAGGTGTAGGTTAAGTGACCTACTTCACTACAAATCCAGCAGGTCGGCCTCCTCCCTGTGACCACAATGGGGAGTTTTTCAGCTCCCGCTTCCAGGAAGTAGGGTATTTCGAGGAAAGCTTCATTGTTTAAAAGGATGTCGAAGGACCAGACTCCGTTGTACTGGTCCACCTCTATACCAGTAATATCACCGAATTTCAGGAGGTAGGCAGCTAGATATTCACCTGGGACCGCCCCTGGAACTTCGAAAATGGAAACAGTCGTTCTCCTCCGTCCTAGGTACTCCATTCTTAAAATGTAATCTTGTGTAATGATTTCTTTTTTAGTTAGTGCGACGCATTCTTCTTCTGTTTTAAACAGGGCGGCCCAGGTATTGTAGCCTCTGCATTTCGTTACACGATCCGCACGCATTCCTGCCGTTGCCAGTAATTTAGTTACAGTTTCCTTAGTTGACCTGATCAATTTTTTGGTCTTGCGATCAACCACAAAAAGTGAGATCGTTTTCTTGGCAAATTCCTGTAGCCGTGGTGCTTCTAACGTAACTTCTGTTTCTGTAACATATTGCAAACATTTCCTTGCTTCCGTTAAAAAGTTGTTAACGTCTATTTTAACTTTGGGTGGTTTTGCCCACCCATTCTTTTGTTCGCCACTTTTGTCCTCTTCCGACGGCACATTGCTGGCGGACGCCATGGCCGACGGGTTAGAGAGGGGGGGAAAAAATAGAAAAAAAAAAATAATAAAAAAAATAAGGTAAAAGTCCCGTTCAAAAATAACAGCAGGAAGATAACAGCAATAACAACTTTAACAAATAAAACAAATTTAACACGGCAATAACAATAATAATATGTAAAACAATCGCAGGAAAAATAACAAACCAACGTGACGATCGGTCGTTCTGGCGTTTAATCCACACCTTAGATCAAAAGGTCTATGGTTTATATATTGGATAGAACAGTCCATTTGGAGGGTGACCCCCCCGCAACAACTTATATGTAAATATATATTCGTCCTATCACATAAAAATCTAAGGCATTTGAGAGGGTATAGCATAAAGTTCTATTTCACACAATTTCCAATTTCCCTATCTCTAGAATGTTCTCTTCATTATCAAATCCTTTCTCTTCGATGGGTTTAAAAAAGTAGTCGTTGATGTACAAAAAATCTTAGATTGAACAAAAAAATGGGGAGAGAAGAGAAAAGAATAAAATGGAGAGAAAGAGTGTTCTTTTTTGTTTTTTTTACAAAAGAGTCACCACTTATCAAGACCCAAAAGCCACTCGAGGATAAGGGCTAAAGAGTGTATAGTAGTCAATGGGACAATATCATAATAATTAGTAGTTTGAATTTAGAAAATTGGATTACTTAAGGAGAACTGCTCATCAAGAACTTGTTTACGTTGGACTTGAAGACGACCATATTGTAGTCAGCTGGAAAGCAGGCAAACGAAAAATAGTTCCACAGGTGTGCAGTTCTAAGAAAGAAACTTTGTTCATGGAATCTACATTTAGGTTAAGGTACAGATAAAAAGTGCGAGAAATTATTGACAGTGTTTTCAGCTAGACGAGTGTTTCTCGTGAATGTTTGGCGAGGGGCGACCATAGATTGGAGCTCAGACGAACGTTTGCCATGAAAATAACGATAAAGCAGAGACGGGCTCGCAAGGTCTCTTCTGTGAGAAAGAGGTTACAGGGAAGTGAAAAGGGCATCCTCTACTATTAAGCTGCAAAGAAGAAAAGTGTGCGAGGAAGGGAGATAATAAAACACGTTATTATTCTGTTTCTCATTTGGGTAATATTGGAACAGTGCCACCTTGATGTAGCGGGCCACTATCGGGAATAAAAGTTGCATGGATACTATGTAGGGGTTAAGCAGAGGATGTCTGTTCACATTACACTTAAACTTCTGCATGTCAGTACAGTTTGGAAAGCAGGAACCCGGAAAAAGATCAAAGATCAAGCAGTTATGGGGTTATGGGGAAGAAACTATTAGAGTAGAAAGCTTTCTTACATCTAGGGATCTCTACTGTGTAGGGGTGGGATTTTGCTGATTATTATATTCTCGAGGGGATTTACGTCGAAAGGGTACAAGGGGGTGTAGTCCGTCGGGGCATTTACCATTAATAAACTTGTAGAACAGGCAGAGGGATGCAACGTTTTATCGATGAGGTTGGGGCCTTAATGACAGTTCAGAACCTATCAGGTTAGCGACTCTCTCTTGAACTCAGTCCATGAACGAGAGAATAGTAGCAGATGCACCACCCAAATGCGACAACAGTACTCCATACATGGGCGAATAGTGGTCTTGTAGAGATACAGGATAGTTTCAGGTGTAAGCAACTTTCTATCATCGTAATGTTCCCTGTGAATGTTAAGCCGGGGAGTTTGAACGGAGTACTTTCAGGTAATGCATCTGTTGTTTTAGCTATTGGTGGTTGAGAAAGTTTCTTGTAATTATTGGAGGAACAAGCTTAGTCTTGGCAGCATTGAAAGTTACCATCCATTTTTGTTCCCATTCCACTACAGACTAGAGGTCTTTCTCTAGGATTTCCGACATTGCTTTGGGTATGTGGCTATTCGATTTCCTCTCGAGCTTGTTATAGAGCGTAGTGTCGTCAGAAAATATACTCATCAGAAACAATTTTATCAGTGAGGTCATTTATGAATATTAGGAATCCCAAAGATCCGAGGATAGGCCCTTGAGGTACCCGCATTTATATCATATTGTTTAGATGTACGACCCTCGAGGACAACCTGGATTCTTCTCTTATTTAAGAAAGATTTAACTATGTAAAGTGCTTGTCCAGTGATACCGTAAGATCTGATTTTGCTAAGACCATCGTTCCATACCCTGTCAAAAGTCTTAGATATATATAGGGCTACCGCTCTAACCTCATCTGCCTTGTCCAGTGTATGGTATATACGTTCAGAGATTACAATAAGGATATATGCTGTAGAACGGGCTTGTCTAAATCTATATTATTAATCAGTCAGAATTTAGCAGATGTAAGGTGATAGGCTGAGTTTGTTGAATTATGGACGCGAATACTTTGGCGAAAAGCGAGAGGGGGCTAATAGGGCGATAATTTAATAGGTTAGTTATTTCTCGAGAATTCTTGTAAGCAATTTTCAAGCAATCAGGAAAGCAAGATTCGTTAAGGCATTTGTTGTATAGTTTGAAGAGGGCAAGAGCAATTTCGGCGGAGCATTTTTTTAATAGGACATTTTTTTAACAGGACATTTTTTAATGGGACAGCCGGGATGAGATCGGAGCCACATGCTTTTGAGGTATCTAGGTTTTATTTTTAAATGATATTATACAAAGAAAAAGGGGTGATTTTCAGATCATATAGTGTGGCGTCTATCCTCAAGTCAAATAAAAAAGAAGGAGAGGAGAAAATAGAGAAATGAGAAAGGGGAGACAACTCCATATAACGAGAATATTGCATGTCGAAACCCGCGAATAAAAATGGTTGTGTGACAAAAATGTGTTTCACTGTTATTACAATCATAAACAGTGAAGACTCGATAAAATTCTGACAAGAAATTAAAAGCCTTTTCTTGTCGAGTGTCGATTTAATAAAATACAAAAGACAGTAATGTCTCAGAGATTATCTTGCGTCCCAAAATACGAGAATCACGTGACCCAAGCGCGAAAGTGGCTCCAATAAAATCGGTAAAATGAATTTCCCAAATTTGGATGCTTAATCGATTTTTACCGAGAAATCAATCCTTTTCAAAAATGAATAACGGAATTGTTTAAAAAATAAACAACTGTGCGTATTATTTGGATTACTGAGCTCATCTTGCATGTTATCTAAATAACATTTCGGTGGATGTAATCTCCGACCTTCTTTGAGTGTACCTTGTCAAACGCGGGATTTTTTGTGTTGAACTCAGGGCTCTTTCTGTCGAACTCGAGAATCTACGGGAATTTCGAAAAGAAACTTTTATTTAATCGCACATGGATAGCATGATCTTATTCAGTCAACCTTGATTGAGTAAGAGTTTTAAATAATTCCCAATTGCATTATAAGTGTCGGCCGTACCGAGGATTGACCGTTCAACCTCCAAAAGAGTTTAACTTTTACAATTGAATTTAAACAACTACTTTATCTACTACGCCACAGATGGTTGCAAGCTGGACAGAAAGATTCCCGAAAAATGCGGAAAATTACATCGATTGAAACAATGTGAAAAAACACTTAACTTGAGAACAGTAGTCCGAACAATCCAAATAACACGAATAATTTAATCAAATTTCAAAAATTCAGAAACGTAGAAAAAAAAATATATATCAGTATGTAGTTTTGAGAAAGATGTGTACCTTGTCCAGTTAATTGTGAATGCGGATGCGCGCTAACTAGGACAAAAAATGGAATTGTTATTCAGACATAAGTCAATCCCAGCAACTAAGTTCTGCCTGTGATTTTGTGTTCGTAAAACATATAATAAAAGTCTTATGGAAAGAAAACATTAGTATCCTCATATTTAGTATAGTAATACATAATGTTTTCTTATTAAAACTAATGACAACAAATGCAAATTAATCACTTTAAACAACTATTATCATGAATATACAATACAACATTTGTGGCAGGGTCGGAAAATATGTTTCATTATTGGATTGAAAATAATGTATTTTTACTTGGAGCTAATAATAACACCTGTATGGATACTACATTTGTTACACAGAGAGAGAGAGATAGATAGATAGAGAGAGAGAGAGAGAGAGAGGTGAGTAAACGTGGAGGTAGACACGTTTGCCAGAACCGAAGGTCAGCTGACCAGATTACGTATATGTGACGTGGTCAGCTTGGCTAGATCGGTGAGATTTGATTTCGTCTTTGAAGAAGACAGACGGCTTTCTGTTGTCTCCCCCCCTTCACTGGGGAGGGGGGAGACGAACGCTGACGTGTGTGAAGAAGAACCCACACAAGCAGATTTCACTTCCACCTTCTGCAGGACCTCTGGGGAAAGTGAAATAAAAAACTATAAAACACATTCATCGTCTTGAAGTAATAAATCTTCGTCAAACAGGTATCAAGTTTCCCTCCAGGATGAGAAATTCCCAGATGGTCCAACATTGAAGAAGCAGAGGTAGGTTCAGAAAATACATGTCACACACACGATTCCCTTTATGATAATCAAACACGCAACCATTTATATTAGAGACAATCATACGGAATCTTCTTATGTTATATAGAAAACGTAAATGGTGCCTTCAATGATAACCAATATATAACACATTCATCTGTTCTGCAATCTGTCAATAAAGCAAACCCCATTCTAGACTGAAGCATTTTTCTAAATATATATATATATATATATATATATATATATATATATATGGGGTGGATAGAGAGATTTATGCACACATATATGAATAAGTATACATGTATACATATGAAATTGTTGCGCAGTCGATTTTTCCTTAGTCTGAATAAAACCTCCTACACATCGTTTTTGTATAAAAATATACAAAACTTTTTCTTTCGTTACTGCCTCATAATACGTGCGCTCAGCGAGAGACGGAGAGAGATAGAGAGAGAGAGGGAGAGAGAGAGAGAGGATCAGGAAGTGTGTGGATAGAGCCACGCTTTTGCGATGTTGATTTATAGGCTGACTGTAGACTTGTGTCTTCCTTTTCCTTTTTCTCTGGTCTATTGATGTGACCTGCTTGTTGCAGTTATGTCACCTTCAACAGATGCCTGCGTCAAATCGTTGACTTTTCACCACTGATGATGTCAATCTGACCCTATCGTCCAGTGCGTTTGCTACTAGCTGTTATGCGTGCGTTTGCATGTTTGCGCATCAACACGCAACAAATACTCATAAATACACACACGCACACACACACACACAGACACACGCACACACATATATATATACATACATACATGTACATAGATATATACACATCCATACATACACAGATGTACACATATATGCACATGTATACGCACACACACACTCGCCTAACACTTTAGGAGTCGCGGTGGCGGTCAATGTTTGCATACAACATTGTTCGATATCATTACCGACGGCACCTGACTCAGTTGTCTGATGTACACGGCTACATACTATAAACTGGTTGGTGCATATATATGTATATATATATATATATATATATATATATATACATATATATATATATCTTTATTCGATTGGCAAAATTTTAGAATAATTATAAAAAAGTGAACCATATCGTAAATTCAATCAACTAAAAAATGGAAACCGGGGTGAGGAAAAGAAAAAAAAAAATATATATATATATAATGGGGCAAGTTATATATACAATTAAATAAAATAAATAAGTCGATTAAAAAAACGATCGTTAAAATATACCCAAAGCGCTTTTCGTTCAGACAAACATTTTCAAGGGTCATAAGTCTGAAAATTATTATTTTTTAGAATATTTGGTAGTGATATGGAATACGAGCGGAGAGGTTAAGAAAAAAAAAAAAAAAAAAAAAACTGACTACCCAAATAATTCTAACTGAAGCCGGAGGTTTCTCTGCTTGCACAAAGTAGGGGGGTTAGCAATGATGGCAAGTGCTTCGAGGACAGACAGGTGGAACTTTGTGCGTCCTCGGTGCAAAACAGAAAAACACCCCGGAGAGAAAACAAGACCGCATTCCTTTTTATCGACCAAGTGTTGGCCGATGGACGATTCTATCAGTTGAGATTTTCTGGTAGTAGGTTGATGATCCCGGATGAAACGGGGAACATGTTGGGCGATTCTGACCTGAAGACGCTGGGTCGTCTTGCCTATATAGACGGCACCACACCGACATTGAAATTTATAAATAATATTACTAGTTTGGGAGATAGGCAAGACATCCTTACGAAATGAGGGAAAGGCGATTTTTGTGGAAAAGGCAATACGGAGCGATAGAGCACCAAAATTAGAAGACACCAGAGAGGAAATCTTATCGCAAATAAGTTGGCCTTCAAGTCCAATCCAGGGTAACCTAAGGTATACCGGAAATCTACATGGACCGTATTTTGTGTAGCTCAGAAAAGGATTGAATTTTTTTATTAATAACTAAGTTAACTAATGGAGGTGGATATCCATTAGTAATAAAAATCATTTTAATGTTTTCAATTTCCACATCAATAAAAGGTGGGGAACAAATAGCAAGTGCCCGATGGGTTAAGTTTCTAATAAGATTTAGTTTCCTGGTTGTGGGTGCAAAAGAATCCCAACTAAGATAAAGACCAGTGAAAGTGGGTTTTCTATAAATAGATGTCATAAAGGAAAGCCCACGTTTAGAAACTAACACATCAAGGAAAGGAAGGGAGTTATCTTTTTCCACCTCCATCGTAAATTTGAGAGAAGGGTGTAAATTATTTAATAAGTGGAAAAAGGACATAGCTTCATCATGCGTTGCGAAACAAGAAAAAGTGTCGTCAACATAACGCATGTAAAATGCTGGTCTAGGGCACTTGTCAAACAACGTCTGTTCTAAAAAACCCACAAAAATATTGGCCAAAGTTGGGCCAAGGGGTGATCCCATCGATATACCGTCGAACTGGCGATACATCACATCGTTGAAACTAAAGGAAACTGACTTAGTAGCAAGTTCCAAAAGTTCAACGAACACCGCCTCAGGAAAAGAGGGGAGGGGGCCAGGGCCTCTATAAAGAAAATCAGCACATATGTCAATGACCTCGTCAAGAGGGACATTGGTAAACAAATTGCTAATATCAAAGGAGACCAAATAACAGTTGTTAGTGGTAAGAGGAAGCTCCTTGATAGTCGATGCGAAATGAAAAGAATCAGGTGTGCAATGTGTTGAATAAAAAGAACAGACTGGTTCAAGAATTAAAACCAGCCATTTAGCCAGATTGTTTTGGGCCGAACCTACCATCGACAAAATTGGTCTCAATGGAGTATCAATTTTGTGTACCTTAGGCAATCCGTAAATCCTGGGGCGTTGAGAGCCCACCGGTCGGATATTATTATAAACTTCCTTAGATAAATATTTAAGTTTATGCCATCGAAGTAGTTTATTTTGAAGCTTGGTTTCAATTGAAGGAGTGTCATCAGAGTCCAGGGAACCTAAACAGATAAATTTGCTATCATTGTTAAGAATGGAAAGCATTTTTGCAATGTAGTCTTGACGGTCAAGGATAACTACACCGTTGCCTTTATCTGGGCGAGAAATGTAAATCTCATTATTGCATTTTAATTGCTTAGCCGCAATGAAATGATTACTTTGCCAAATAAAATGGCGAGAAGAAATATTGCATTGACTGAATTTATTGGCTAATTCAGTCAAGCGAGATTTAACAATATTTAAGTTGTCACCCGAACCATTATTTTTTATTTGTGAAAATAAAATCTCAAATTCACTAAGAGTTTGAGTTACGTCAATCTGGCGAGGAGGGACACAAAATTCAAGTCCCCTAGACAACACAAACGTATCGACTTCTGACAATTTAAATTTAGAGAAATTAAATATATGCTGATCCGAGAATGAAGGTTCGCCAAATTTATTTTTAATCAAAAGGTTTAAGAAATTAGTAAATTTTTTATTATTTGTATGACGACACTTAACATCCTTGGCTTAAAGTAACTTAGAAAATCGAAGTTTATCAAATGGAGACAACGTTTTCCAAGCGAGAGTCCAAACCGAGTAATGTTTACTCTGTAAACTAAGAAGCACATCAGAATAAAATGTTATTTCGTCTTTTAAAAAGGCCACCGTAAGGTTCCAAGAATTCCTACATTTAATCTTGGAAATGCGTCTACAGATACAGCCCGGTACAACATGATTAGATAGACATCCACGAAGGAACTTGATTTTACATTTGATGGAGGTGATCTTGTTTCTCAGGTGAATTATATTATTTAACGAATGAATGAAGTTTTTGCCATAATGGTTCAATAAATGGGATATAACTTTATTCGATTGGCAAAATTTTAGAATAATTATAAAAAAGTGAACCATATCGTAAATTCAATCAACTAAAAAATGGAAACCGGGGTGAGGAAAAGAAAAAAAAAAAATATATATATATATATAGTGGGGCAAGTTATATATACAATTTAATAAAATAAATAAGTCGATTAAAAAAACGATCGTTAAAATATACCCAAAGCGCTTTTCGTTCAGACAAACATTTTCAAGGGTCATAAGTCTGAAAATTATTATTTTTTAGAATATTTGGTAGTGATATGGAATACGAGCGGAGAGGTTAAGAAAAAAAAAAAACCTGACTACCCAAATAATTCTAACTGTTAACCATATCACTACCAAATATTCTAAAAAATAATAATTTTCAGACTTATGACCCTTGAAAATGTTTGTCTGAACGAAAAGCGCTTTGGGTATATTTTAACGATCGTTTTTTTAATCGACTTATTTATTTTATTTAATTGTATATATAACTTGCCCCATTATATATATATATATATATATATATATATATATATATATATTTTTTTTTTCCTCACCCCGGTTTCCATTTTTTAGTTGATTGAATTTACGATATGGTTCACTTTTTTATAATATATATATATATATATATATATATATATATATATATATATATATATATATATAAAGAGTATCTCATTTTGAGGAGTTGTATTCTCAACATTAAATACCCACATTGTGTCAAAATATGTAAATAAATATGTAATAAATTACTTTTTATCATCGAATTAAAGATGTAAAAATAAGCTTAAGCATACCGGAAACTCTGGTTAACAATGTCTTAAAAATATATGTACACTACTGACGATAGGTTCGAGCCAATTTTATTTCTTAAAAGAACAAATATAGAAATATTTCATTGTTGCTCACAATTGTACAATAATTGAAACCAAAGAATACTAAGTATAAAAACAAACAAGCGTGTATAGAAACCCGGTGATATTATTGTAGCCCTTTAAAAAGAATTTATATAAGTAATCTGGTTAATGTAGTGCAAGAATATTATTACAGTTTATCTCGAATAGCCTTGTAGGAATTTTGACATATTTTTACTGTTTGAACGCCGGGCGCGAACGGGAATCCCACGATATAATTATACCATCTTTAGACAGAACAAATACTACCCTTGGATAATAGTCAGAAGACCAAGAAAATATATTTTAGGTTCCCGTACGGCCCAAATGCGACAGCACTTATTTTTAGTACAAGCTGATGCCCCCAAGTTATATGGATATATATATATATATATATATATATATATATATATATATATATATATATATATATATATATATATATCTGAAATTACAACTTTATAATATATAAGAATAGATTGAAATTTGACTCTGTAATAATATATAAGAAATTTGCATAAACTAAAATATCTTATTTAAGCGTATTTTGCGACCAGGCTACGCCAGCGCTTCCCTTCTAGCTTAGATAAATATTTTTGCAGTTCTAACAAAATAGCTACAATAATATCAGGGTGTCTCCATTTACGTTGAACATCCACAGAATGCCAGCATCCATATATTACATATGAAAGAGTTGGCTGGAAAATTTCTACAGGCCCCACTACTATTAGTGACCATGTCTACAGGGGGCACTATCGAGAGAGTTTAGAAGTGAGGTGTTTGTTTGCATTACATTTAACTTTGAACATATAAGTACAATTATGAAAGCAAGAAACATGGCGGAAATTCTTAAGTTTAGCAGTTCGAGTGAAGAAACTATTAGAGTAATTTTTTTTCGAGTGGAAGGATATCTACAACGAAAGGGTTAGATTTTCTGTTTTTCGATTTCTAATGTTATATCACTAGTGTTCAATCCTTTAAATGTATTATTTCTCATAGGATCTTAATCCTAATGAAAAATATTTATTTTTCATGTCCAGTTTCCCGTGTAAAACAAAACCGGATTCTTTATAAATTCCGTGTTTTCTTTTAGAATAGAATAGCAAGAACGAAAATATAGAGAAGGGAGAAACAGAAAAAAAAATGGTGTTTGGAATCGTGGTGCAAATCGTAAGCTAACAACGAGACGAAGAAAAAACACAGCGAGTGACAGTTTGAAACTTTTGTGTGGAGGCCAGACATCCGTTAATCTCGCCGTCACACAATCCTCGGGAGAGCAGAACGAGATCGCAGACGAGAGCTTAGAAGAGAGAGCAGAACGCCAAAGGAAAACAAATGAGTGTCACCTACAGGACGACTAACTTTGACCGCTGCCCATCTCACTGAACGATGCATGATCAGGAAAAATAAGAAGCCATCGGCGGATCGGACGTCGCACAATCTGACAGAACAGTTGACGTTTCTTGTCAGTTCTGGACGAGTTTTACGACCGCTGCAGACATGGATTATCTTGACGTCACGTCTAGAGGGGTGTGGAGGTTGTGCTGGGTGGGACATAAAGTGTCGGTTCTTCTAATAGATAGTCGTGTAAAATGCACCATTACTCGAAAACAATAGTTAACTTACTTGATATATATATATATATATATATATATATATATACACACACACAAATATATATATACATATATATATATATATATATATATATATATATATATATATATATATATATACATTCCACAAAGCCTCTGGCCTTGATGGAGGGGAGACTAAAATTTGCTGCTATGGTTTCAAATGATCTGAAATAACAGCAAGTAGAAACTTGATTCCAAATATTTCTCATATGTTATATCTCCCTTCTTTTGGAAATAAGGTACGGTTATGAATATCCCCAGTATCAAATAATCTTTATACACTGTGAAATTTACTTTATGTGTGAAAACTAAAGATGGGAGATATAACGTATGAGTAATATTTGGAATCAAGTCTCCCTTTGCTGTTATTTCAGATCATTTGAAACCATAGTAGCAAGTGTTAGTCTTCCCTCCACCAAGGCCAGAGGTTTTCGGGAAATATATATTTTGTAATTCATATGCAAAACAAGGAAAACCAATGACTATTGTTAAAATATTCGTAAAAATGAAGTATATTTCCACCACCCAAACTACTTGAAAAGTATCACCATTAAAGGTTTTCAAGGGTGCTGAAAGCAAAAATTATAGGAAAATCACAGAAAACAAGTAATTTTAATGATATTAATAAATTATAGGTTTAAAAAATTGGGAACTACTTTTCTATTATAATTTAACATAAAATAAACACCCATTTTATAGCCAATACAAATATATATGCTGCTTTCTATTTGGGTGTACCAAATTGGTAAAAGAGAAAATTATTTCCAACTCGCATTCAGGTAAAAATGCACTTTCGTAAAAATAATTGAATTCATTCAAAACGTATCGTAAAAACTAAAACAAATACACAATCTCTCTCTCTCTCTCTCTCTCTATATATATATATATATATATATATATATAGAGAGAGAGAGAGAGAGAGAGAGAGTGAGAGAGAGATAATCTTCTTCCACACACACACACACACACACATATATATATATATATATATATATATATATATATAATCTTCTTCCACAAACGGCTAAAATAATCCATGTGCACTCTTTCAAACATTATTGCTAAGAATGAATGCTATCCATACTACGAATTTCCAGATTTTTCAACGGCTTTCTTTTTCATTTCGATACTTTTTGTGACCAAGATCGGAGGTCGGCTGGAAATACAAAAAAATAACAATAAAAAGATTAAATACAAAAAGTAACATCGTTTTCATTAAAAACACTTATAGCCTGTAAATTACTGTATATATATAATATATATATATATATATATATATATATATATATATATATATATATATATATATATATATATATATATACACATGGCGATTAAGCTAAACAGACTATTCCGCGTTCACAGGATAAAATTTACTCTAGGATAGAGATACAAAATAATTTTAAAACAAATAATAACAATAGAAAATAAACAAGTAAAATAAATAAACATACATATACATAAACTATCACACACTAACACACACTAACACACACACACACACATATATATATATATATAAACAAGCATATATAAAAAAGCATTTAACCTAGATTTAAAATAGGTCAGGACACTAGATATCTACGCTCCCCGCTAAAATAGCACAGAAAAAGGAATGGGTCGACCAGAGGTCAACTGTGCCTTTGTCCTGTAAGTGCCTGCACCCCCCCACACACACTCACACACACACACACACACACATATATATATATATATATATATATATATATATATATATATACATTGATATATCTATATTCGTAGCCAAATTGAATATTGAAATGCTCATATCTTTGGTAATATTGGACGAAATTACATGAACATTTTCAGGCTCTTTGAAGATTATAATACTAGTCTATGGTAAAAAAATTTATGACAACTGGTAAAAAAGCAATCTTTATTTTAAAACCAATAAATTATGCACAAATTTGCCTACATTTGTACATATATTGTCCTAGCAGGCCAGCTTTAGTTTTGCTGCTTATGTTGTCTCCCCTGTAGCCTTGCCAGGCCATAAATCAGCAGGCGAGATGGACCAGCGAATAAAGAGGATAGGATCATTAACGTGGGATCCCGATTTCGAATCTCGCTAGATTCAACCACTCTGATGAGTCGTAGACGACGAAACACGTGTCACTGGATAATTATATTTTAAAAACAATATATATACCGCTCCCCTAGTTGGGGTACTAAATTGGTTAATGGGAAAATTATTCCCAACTCACATTTAGGTAAAACTGCACTTTCGTAAATAATTGAATTCATTCAAAACGTATCACAAGAACAAAAACAAATAACATATAAGCAAAACACAATATATCAAAACAGTGTGCGAGATGGACCAGCGGATAAAGACGTTAGGCTCATTACCGTGGGGTCCGATTTCGAATCTCGCTAGATTCAGCCACTCTGATGAGTCGTAGATGACGAAACACGTGTCAGTGGATAATTATATTTTAAAAACAATATATATATATATATATATATATGATCAAATTTACGTGGTCGCGATACTGGGCATGTTAATGTTTCGGACAAATGGTCAGTTAAAACCACAAGTCCTCGTCAGGGAACTTAATAAATAGTTGCTTTCCACAGAAGAGACTAGTTTTCCTTCTCTCTCTCTCTCTCTCTCTCTCGCTCTCTTTCTCCCTATATATAAGCAAACATTGTTAAAATAAATGTTAATAGAAGTTCCGTATGTATCACGAACGTTTTCGATTGTTTTTCGAATCATAATGTGAAAAAGTAAATTATTTTTTTTATCTTAAGACAAACAAATTCGTAAAAAAATCATATTGAAAGTACGATTAAAAATAATATTTCTGTAATTATAATATTTTCTTGAATAAAAAAGCAGCCTGAATGCACACACATACACACTATACACACGCGTATATATATATATATATATATATATATATATATATATATATATATATATATATATATATATATATATGTAGTGGGAACATTTAAAAAGTAATGCCTTCGGCGATCTTAACAATCGTAGCTCGTATTTTGAAACAACATTAAGGAAATGCAAATGCAAAACTGACATTTTACATCTTTTTTCCGACATTGAAAACATTCTCCGTTCATTTGCTTAACACGAGAAGTTGAATAAAACTATGAAAACATTAGAAAAGAGAAGGAATTTGTAACTACATTTAAAAAAGATGTTTAATGGTTTCAATAATGGGTTCATTTGTATAATTTTATTGTTATCATGAATTGCTGACAGCTACAATTATTTTGCTTTTGGAATGATCTATTAAAAGCGGGGAGATAACTCCATTTTAATAAGATATTTATAGGATGCTATTTTATTTTTAAGATTTTCTATTATTTTTAATAAATGTTAATCTTAAAAAAAACATTACAAAAGAAAGTTAGTCAACTATAAAAACGTATTCCGTTTTATATTTCCGAATGTCGCATTTTTCATTACCCAAGTGGCGTCACCTTTTGGCGGCCATGTTGTCAATGTTTCGAAGTATGATCTTTGATTGCCAAGATGGCCATGCCTCCTATTTTTATTCCGCACGAAAGGATCAGAGGGGATTGCAAATTTAATTGTTATGATGCCCGAACTTATGTATTCATGACCTGAAAATTCAATATGCCTGTTGCAGGTATTTACGGTGGAAGACTTAAAAAAGCACTCCACGTCAAGGACGCGCGTTAGAAGCAGAGATGTGTCATTGGATTCTTGGCTAAAGTGCATGGAGAATAGTGGCGATTAACTAGTAAAATAAATGCTGGAGCACAAATACTCGTTTTTAATGATACACCCCTCGCCGTTCTTCAATTTAATGAGCTCAAATAAATAATAGGAGGCTTTACTTTTGAAACGACCCTCATATGACAAAGCACGCCCCAGACGCCCATGCACAGTCATCGTTCATCATATTGATAATAGTGGTGATTATGTTGAAAAACAAATTTTGGAGCACAAAAGGTCGTTCGTTTTAATGGTACGATTCCTGTTTTCGCAGTTCTTTAACATTTTGAATAAAACTTTTTTTTTACCTTTGGAACGACCCTTATGTATATATATATATATATATATATATATATATATATATATATATATATATATGTGTGTGTGTGTGTGTGTGTGTGTGTGTGCGTGTGTGTGTGTATGTGTGTGTCTGTGTCTGTGTGTCTGTGTGTGTATCTCTGTGAATGTGCGTATACCGCTAAGTTAGATTCCAATGAAAAGAATTAATCTGTGTATATGCATGATTTTCATTTGTTTATTATTATTTTATTTTCTAAATTTTTAATTGTTCTACTTATAACATGATTTCTGCATTGAATTTATTTCATTGTACTAATTAAAGATATAATCCATTGCAACATCATGAAACTCGTCAGAGATAAAATTTGCCACCATTAGACGAAATACAAAACAATAGTTAATACATCTAACAAATATATATTATTATATCCAATTTTAATAAGTTTTTAGTAAAATTCATACTATCATATATGTCATGGAAATTACCTCAGTCGTCATAACGGTAAATATTTTTTTTTGTGTTTGTTACTGAGTTAACGAACAACGGTTTCGTTTTTAACTATACAGTAGATTCTTGTAACGTATAGACGTGATCTTGTAAACATATTTTGAGCATATAATTTTTAAATATTTTTTATATGTATTTCAGTGTTCCTACATATATATTGTACAGACACTCATCTGATAAGTATTGAAAATCATATTTTAAAACTAAACACTAATCAGAAGTGACTTTTCCAGCGCATGCATTGTCAAGTCCAAATATCAGGTCACGTTATATTGTAAACAGACGGAATTTGATGAACGACATTATCATTATTACTTTTTTTGCGAATTTATCATCCAGGAAAATTATTCCTCGCAATATAAAATTTTCAATAGAGCTTTCATTCTATAATTATACATACGCAGTCTGCATAAATAGAAATATTATGTTTAAGTGTATTGTACGACCGAGCAACGCCGGGCAACGCCGGGCAACGCCGGGCAACGCCAGGTAGCCAGCTAGTATCTTTCTCTCTCTCTTTCTCTCTCTCTCTCTCTCTCTCTCTCTCTCCTTATATATATACACGAAGGGATTTAAATAATGCTAAATAAAAAATTCAAAATTATCGGATCAATAAATGTTCAAAAATAAGAAACACAGTGAAAATGTTTTCCTTAATCCACGGAATTTCTAAAATAATTTATTTTTTTAAGAGAAAATCAAGAGCAAATTATATTAAAAGGAAACTGTCTATTAAACATAAACGTTGACAACTTTTAAATTATCGATGTGACTTATATTCCAAGAAGCAAACGGAAATCAGTTTAGAACAGAAAAAAGAATCTGGTAAGTGCTTTTTATAGTTAGATAGATTATTCTATTTCACATAGTAAGTATTTTTTAGGATGAGAGTGAATCTGTAAATATTTTAATTTTTATCTTAATATTTTAGATTTTGAAGGTCTCTATAGACACATGACTGTCCTTATTCATGAAATTCTTTATTTGGCCTAGGAACTCTGGTGTTCCTGCTTCCTTACCCCCCATACATTTCATAATCCCTCACAGACCCTCTGCCTTTCTTGGATCTCTTATGCCACTCAAAAACTGATGCTCGATGCATACAAGACGGTCGCAAAGCAGTCTGAAGCATTCTTTAAGTTTCTGTGGCAATTTTCTGCCAAGTTTAAATAAAATTTCATTGCATATCGTTCTTCTAAAGTTTCCTCACGCCCAGACTGTATTTTTGAAATTCACCAACTGTAACAATCAAGATTTAGTAGGGTGTATCCCAATTTCTGTTGTAGGCGTTCGTTTGAAAATGAAATCATAAAAATCGTTCAGTCATCTCATAAAATTTATATCGATAACATACTGAATTTCCAAGAGTATACGACAATTTTAAATGCCTGTACCAAAAAGTCTAAAAAGTTATTGAATCCACCTCGCATATATATATATATATATATATATATATGTATATATGTATATATATATATATATATGTATGTATATATATGCATATATATATATAATATATATATATATGCGTTTTATTTTTTATTACCGTATCTTTCTGTTGAGTTACATTATTGTTTCAGCTACTCGGCCGTTTTTTTTGGCCGTCTGTAGCTTCCTCAGACTTTTCCAGAAAGGTAATAAATAATAAAACGCAAATTTGCTCTACAACAGTATTGATCACTTTCTGCAGTTTTTATTAATTACCATTTCCACTATATATATATATATATATATATATATATATATATATATATATAATATAAAAATAAAAATTATAACACGGAAATTACATAATTGTCGATGCAATAATTTATTTCAACCTTATGGTATTTTCAAGCATCTAAATCAGACAATTACATTTTAATTGTCTGATTTAGATGCTTGAAAATACCATAAGGTTGAAATAAATTATTGCATCGACAATTATGTAATTTCCGTGTTATAATTTTTATCTTATTGCTCTGTTTACCACATTGAGCTCTCATACCCGGATTTCCTCTGGATTTATTCCATTATAACACTATATATATATATATATATATATATATATATATATATATATATATATATATATATATACACTCTGGTAAAGAAGAAATTTCTCGCGAGTGAGTAGGTTTCCATTTGTTCAAATAAACTTTAGATCTGTTCACTCCTATGAAGTTCAGCCTTCCAGCTTTTGTAAATGGGGTTGATTTATAGCCCATCACGTAAGACACCATTACCAGGGAATACCGCTGGGAATATGCGGATTATTTTGGTAAGCCAGCATACACTCTCTTCTGGCTTTGTGATGCTTTTGCTCACCTCCCGTCCTTGTGCCACCTCTTACAAATGAAATAAATATTGCCGGGTAACTGTGCTAATACTGTTTAATGCGAGACTAATAAAAACGAAAGTTCGTCTGAATACCAATAATTAAGTTAATACAATCGATTATGTAATTACAAATTCTAATTATATTACTAATCAATATGGGGAAATAAATGTGCCGATACAATAAAACACATGTTAATTATATTCAACTAAATCAGCTAAAATCGGGATAACTAGCTAATCAAGCGGATCGATAATCGATGATCCGAAAGTGTCAAAACACGCAGTTAAAAGCGGAAGTGTACAATGGACGATGGGAAATCATTTTATTTTTACTTCCGTTACTGTTATAACCAAATTAGAAAAAGAGAAAAGAATCCCTTTGTTGTCTTTGATTTTTGTTAGCGTTTATCAATTTTATTGTGTGATTTTTTACGGATCAATATTTCGCTTAATTAAGCCACGTTTGTTGTTTGTTTCTGTAGTTGGGTGGAGGTACATTCGTTTGAGAAGAGTAACATTCGACAAAGCGTTCATTTAAAGCAACCCGGTGTGCAACAGACATTAAAAATGTATTTGCAGAAAAATAAAAGTAAAAAAACAAAACAAAAACACAACCAACAAACAAACATCTGTTGTGCTTGGTTTGTTGTAGTTTCATTAAATCTACAGACAACGGGTTCTTATTTTTAGAGGTTTATTTGTATTACTCTACTGGTGCAAGGGTTAGACTCGTAGAACCAATTCCTAGATCGTTAATTACGTTATTTTCGTGCCATAAAGAAACTAAATGTAATCTATAACTATTGGAATACTCATTCCAGTACAAGGGTCATAATTCATTGATTCATTCATTTCATATGAATCAGATGATTCTATTATTGACATTGGTTTCCCTGATATCTTTCTACTTAGAATTGTTTTCTAGAAATAGATCAGGAGAGACCACCTGAAAGTTATTAACATCCTAAATGAAAATGCTTCCGTGAAACGAACTGGATTCGAACGTGGTACATTCAGGTTGTCAATCTGTATCGTTAACCATTTAGCTACAGTCATTGCTCGGCCTCATAATATGAGGTTTGTTCCAAAAGTAATGCCTCATATGTTTTATTCCGCACGAAAGTGACTGCAAATTGCTTAGTTATGATGACTGAACTTTGCATACATGACCTGAAAGTTTCATCACTCTGTTGCAGATATTGATAGTGTATTTTTGTATGAAAATAAATATATAATTCCATGTGTATCATGAACAGTTTCCGCCATTGATCGAATCATCATTATATGACACAGCAAATGACCAACAATTATTGTTTTGATTTTAATACAAACAGGATCTTAGAACTGCACGCCTGTGGAACTCTGTTCCGTCTGCCTGCTTCCCACCTGACTACAACTTGGATGTCTTTAAGTCCAACGTTAACAAATTCCTAATGAACCGCCCTCTTAAGTAAACACTTCATTAAATCTCCACACTAACGTACTGTACTTGCAATAACCCTTATCCCTAAGTGGCTTCCGGGCCTTGATAAGTGGTGACCACCGTGTAAAAAGATCATAAAATAAACGGATAATTAAAAAGAAAACTTTCTGTTATTTTTATAATGTTTGCTTGAATGAAAGAAAGCAGCTAAATACACATACAATATATGCATATATATAGAATTCCAAAATAACGCTTCTATCCTTTATTCGTCTTTATTCGATTCTAACACGCATTATTATAATGACTCAACTTATGCATACGTGATCTTAAAGTTTCATCTCTTTGTTGCAGCTGTTGACGATGTAATACTTAAAATAAAGCAACGCTTGTTATGGTCATGCGTCATTGAATTCCTAACAAAAATGCCTTGAAAATGGAGGAAACTATGTAGAAAATTAAATTCTAAAGCACGGTCGCTCGTTTTAATGATATCACTTCCGTCTTAGTAGCTCTTCAATGTTTTTGACTTAAAAACAAGAAGAGGCTTTACTGTTGAAACATATCTCATGTGGCAAAGCGCGTTCACGATGCCCATGCACAAAAACCGATCATCACTGAAAAAATTACATTGAGAATGGTGATGACTATGTAGAAAAATATATATAGAGCACAAAAGTTCGCTCCATTTGATCGTACCACTTCCGTCTTTGTGGTTCTTCTGGATTTCGAGTTAAACAATTAAGAGGTTTTACTTTGGGAACTAACTTCGTAATAATACGCACCTAGAAAGTATGCATGATTTAAATTTAACCTTAATTCCAAATTATCAAAAATATCAAAACCATATGACAAAACGTTAAAATAACGTGTTTACATCTTAAGCGATGAATGATTGGTTGTGGATTTTACGGTCAACCATCATTTGATGATTTTATACACAAACCGAATGTATCTTTTGTATATGACCACATGACTACTCGGCGTTGCTCGGTTAATAATAAAAAAAATAAAAAAAGTTTTAAAAAAGTGTGTAACATTTTTATATTAAAACATCTATCCATATATCTCTGTCTGTCTGTCGGTCTCTATCTTTTTCTATTTGTATCTCTATCTTTCTCTATCCATTTATCTATTTTTTTCTATCTGTCCATCTCCCCATCTTTTTCTATCCGTCTCTCTCTCTACCTATCTGTCTTTCTCTCTCTATGTATATATATATAGCTACCTTTTTTCTATCCCTCTCTCTATCTTTGTCTCTTAACTCTCCTTTGCCTCCGATAAGCTCAATCCTCTCTATTTTAATGCCCTAAAAATAATAAGTCATTTACTTCTATATATAATAAGAAACACTAAAATGGTTGCAAAACCAACATCCCTGACGAAATCTAGTCCCGTTCGCCATTGAAATGCATGTATTGTTTTATTTTAGATCTTATTCATCCAGGGCTACGCTCATCAGAAATATACCAAATAGTGGTTGTTCGTTTGGTTATTTCTTTTTATTACTTTAACCTTGACATATACACAGATAACTGCCCATTATATAACAGATTAGTTTACATATTAATTTGGTACGTCGGCGTATATTTTAAAAAATCAGTTTTCTGTAAACGAGATTTCTATTTTACACATATTCAACACTCTCAAATTAGTGCATCATCACGAGATACAGTTTTGTGTTATGCATAGAACGGTTAGAAAAAGAGCCTGAGTAGTTGATGTAGAAAATAGAGAAAAAGGTAAAACGCGCTTAGAAAGGTAGATATTGGAGTTTCAGGGTTGGATAGCGTTGAACACGTTCTTCGAAAATGGTTGAGGGAATGTAATTTGGGGCCTGGACATTTTCTAAGTAAACTAAAGATGGGAACCGTACATATTCTATCACTTCGAGTCAGAGTGGACCAAATGAGAAATCGTAACCAAAGGGGCAATTCTACAATCGTAAAAGTTTCAAATTCGACTTGACAAATGGATCCGTCTTAAGTGAATAGCCAGAACCCGGATGTGATCAACATAGAAAAATAGATAATCTTACTTAATATTAGCTCTCTATGTTTATAGACATCAATTTTCATTTATGTATTAACGTCATAATTGCCAAATTCGGTTTGTCGTCAATCTTACTTAATATATTGACCAAACATTCAGCTACATCCTAGAATAAAACACAAAATTAAACGAACAAATGAATAATTTTTGTATTTAAACAGAATCAATGATATTAGTTTTATCAGCCCAAGAGTCTACTTAACATCATGTTAAGATGTTCGGAAATCTTTCATGATTTTGTCGTCTTGAACATCAGAATAAATAAAATGTATTTGAAAAATCAACTTCATGTAACGAAACGGTGCGCTCTTATTTTAACAGAGCGCCGACGAACGAGAATAGCAGCAACGGCAGCTGCATTTAAAGCACATATGCAAATTGACGTATACACACGCTGCTGTAACTGAGAGAAGAATGAGAGAAAATAAAAATAAAAAACACAACCTGGTAAAAAGGAGAAGCAAAGTGCCTTATCGGGAAGATGGATGTGTGAACACGAGGTCGGGAAAACGCTGGCTAGGGCTGGCATGAGGTGGCGGGAAGAGAGACTTTTAAAAAGCACATGTTATATAGCAGATCGTTTTTTTAGTTTTTAGATTAGTTTTTTTACATGAGATTCACAACTTATCAAGATCCAAAGTCTATTCGAGGATAAATGTTATTGATGGTACGGTGGTTACTGACACAACAGATTATCGATACTTATTGGTGAAACTGGGGTAGAAATGGATTATTTAGGGGGCGGCTAAACAATAATTTGTTTACGTTGAACTTGAAAACGACGATATTGTAGTCAACTACAAAGCAGGCCAGAGGAAAAGTTCCACAGGCGCGCAGTTCTTGGAAAGCAGCTTTTTTTAAATGAAATTTGCGTTTACATTTAGACAGACGGAGAGTGAAGGATTGTTGATGATCGTTGTAGCTAGACGGGTGTTATTTGTGAAAGTTTGACAAGGAGGGACTTTTGATTGAAGCTCAGACGAGCACTGATAATCAAAATAACAAGAGACAGGCCCACAAAGTCTCTTCTGTGAGAAAGAGATTGCAGGGAAGAAAGAGAGGGCATAGTTTAAAATAGTAAATACTAACCAGGAGGGGGGGGGCTTTCCCGGGTCCTAAAATACGCTTAAATATGATATTTTAATTTGTCCAGATTTCGTATATATTATTATAGAGTCGTGATTTCAAAAGTAACAAAAAAGGACTTAGGTGCCATCAGCTAGAATCAAAACCGAAAGCAAAACCGTACCATTCAAAGCTGGTGACGTTACCACTATACCAACGTGCCGCGCATATGAACTGATTAAAAATGAAGATGAATTTACAAAATGTATAACGATTTTTTAAATTTTGACCCATTTTTGACCTCTGGAAAAACATTTTAACCGACTAAATTCCCATGAAAGAATGGTCTATAAAAAAATCTAATCATTTGAGATCTTTAGCGCCGCTATGCGACCTTTAGTTTCGGGAGAGATAGAGTTTGAAAATATGGAGACAGACAGACTCACATATAGCCTTTTATATATTAGATTTCATTTATAGTTTTTTTTTATGTAAAAACGAAACGAAATTTTTCTCATTTTTTTTAATGTATAGTTTTATCATTAACATTTGGGAATTGCATACGCACACATACACCTTTTAAATGTAATCGTAAAGAAAACAAAAACAATCGATTTCCCCATTCACTCTCAATGGAGAAATAAAGCTCAACCTGCTGAAAAATAAGTTCCTTTCAAGGAACATCTGAGCAGAAATGCTAAATATGTGTTAAGACATTATTGTGTAAGCCAAACTATTTGTTATACTCAAACAAAACAATTATTGTATTACAATAAAAAAAACAATAACAAATAATAGTAACTTATTAAAATGATTTTTCTCAAACCAACATGCATATTTTACCAGGATCAATCTCTCGGCCGCATAATATAAGAGGCGTCCAAAATGTAATACCTCCTATGTTTTATTCCGTATGAATAGATCAGAAAAGATTGCAAATTGCATACTTATTATGACTGAACTTTGCATAAATGACCTGAAAGTTTCATCTCTGTTGCAGATATTGACGGTGTATTTTTGTATTAAAACAGATAGCTGTTAAGATAAGGTCAATGTGTATCATGAATGGTTTCCATTCTTTGTAGGATCATCATTAGATGAAAAAGCAAATGACCAATAATGATTAGTTTTTGATTCTAAAGCAAATAAGATCATAAAGTAAATGTATTATGAAAATGAAACTTTCTGTTACTTATAAAATGTTTGCTAAAATCAAAAAAAGAATCAGCTAACTGCACATATGTATATACATTGATCGTTCGAAAACAATAACAAAGAATAATTGATTATAATTGTTTTTTTTTTCTTCTCAAACCAATATGTGTATTAGTTAAATAAGCGAACGATGTATAAAAAATTCTGCATCTATTGTGCAAAGATTAATTGACTTGAAATAAGATGCTTTGATGTGACTGCTATTGCGAGAAATTGGCAAAGCTTTCACGATTAGTTAGATATGCATAGAATAACTATTTTTGTAGCAAAATTGTTTTTATAATAACACTCGATTACTAATTTAATTTCCTTGTTTATTCATTAATTTCTCAACATGACCTTTGGTTAGCGTTAATCATATCTATTTATCTATATTTGTTATATTTTGTATTCTTTCTAAAGAAAGCCAACATTATAGGAATTGGAAAACATTTAGTATCGTATTTGTGACCAAATATTGAGTTATTAACGATTTTTTTTTCAATTCTGACCGCTTCTGGGCCCCTTAAAAATATTTTAACTAGCTGACGACCCATAAAATAACGGTCCATAAAAAATCCAATCATTTGAGGCCCTTAGCGCCGCTCTGCGACTTTTAGTTTCGGTAGAGATATAGTTTGAAAATATGGAGACAGACAGAAAGACAGACAGACTGACAGACTGACTGACATAGTGAGTTTTATGAATTAGATTAAGAGTTGAAAAAAAAAGATTCAAAGATATTCATGCAATTTGAACAAAGTTTTTAAAAAATGCTAAAAAAAAAAAAATGTAAAAAAACACCCGGGCAACACCGGCTATACACATCTGCTTTATAACAATTGTGTTGTGTTTGCAAAGAATTCCTAAATGTTGAGTTTCTGTACGTTCGTCATTGCCGTCGAGTAAACGAACATTTTAACACATTTGTGTGAGGACGGGTTGAAGACAGAAAAGAAAAAGAGGTTGTTTTCGTTTTATGAAGAGGAGATAAGAACATTTTATTCAGACAGCGAGTGGGAATTATTTTCTCTTCTTTCTCGTTTGTCTTTCAATAGTAAACAAACAAAAAACAAATCTTTATCCCCATTTAGCTATTAACCGAGTTATGAGAATATCCCAGACCCGACTAGAACCAGAAATAATGCCAATAAAAAGTATATGATACGAGTTTAATGTCAAGTTTACATACAGTAAAAAAAAGGAAGAAACGAATAGGGCACCTGTAAACTAATGAATGTCTGGAGTTGCCTCCCTTTGTAAAATGGCAGTTCTCTCATAAAAAAGTAAGCAAGTTTCATAAATTCAACGCCGGAAACTTTTTAAATGTCATTTTAAAGAGACAAGGAACTTTTGGCGAGTTTATTTAGTGTAAAAAAAGATTTTCATGAAAACGTAGAAAGTTATTTGGCGTACGATACGGTTCAATATAAACAGGACGCTTGAATCGGTAGAATTATTAGAGATTAATAAAACATTCAAAAGCCATGATTTCATCTAACGTTTTTGGCATGATAATCTCTATTACAAATGGAAATGAAAATACCGAGCCAATTTTTGTTTAGTAATCTTATATAATCATTTCTTTAAATGCCCTTATATATATATATATATATATATATATATATATATATATATATATATATATATATATATATATATATATATATATATATATATATTCAATAGAACCCCGGGATACTGCATTAAAAATCAGTAACAAAATACAGTACACGTATATAATACACACACACGCGCGCACGCATATATATATATATATATATATATATATATATATATATAAAGTAATAATATGTACATATATATATATATATATATATGTATATGTATATAAAGTAACTGCTAGTTATAATTGAGGAGATGCAAATTTTACTCGTTGTGGTTGAATATTTCTAAATTACAGAAATTCATTACACGATGGCTACTTTCGATTTGAAGTTGGATATCCTTCAACCAACCATGATCCCGAAGATATTTACTTTTTATCCAATCGACTTATGGAAAGAGGTTTGACATAGAGATTTTAACTTTTTGTTTGCTTTAAATTATTTAACGATTTTCTGTTGCTTTCATTGACTTTGTTTATTTGTTTTTAGTCGTATTGTTTTCCTTCAGTTTGCATGGTTGATGAATAAAAAGGTTAATTGCGCAAGTTTGTCCAATAATAAATAGTTTGTGTTCCTTCCCACTTCGATTAGTTTAGGGTAATGATCAAAAATTGCGAAAAATCAGGTGACGAATGCATATATATATATATATATATATATATATATATATATATATATATATCTAAAGCTGAATGTGTGTGTGTATCTGGTCATGAATAGGATCCTATATGGTTGACTATTTTTAAAAAAATTGATTACATACAATGATAGAAGAGTATCGATTTTTTTAATATAGATCCACAGAATATTGTGATAAGTGTTTCAGTGTGAGCAGGTATGGTACAATAAATTATGGGTTTATCTATTTTATTTTTACTTTCATCATATTTTGCTTTGGTTTTGATACCCCCAAATTCGAAGCTATCTTATTACAACCCTTCCTTTTCATAACCTATCATACTGTCATAAATCAGAGTCCATTTGCTGTAGGTTTTTTTTTAACCCAGTCAACGACGAGTACTTTTGCTAGTATATATATATATATATATATATATATATATATATATATATATATATATATATATATATATATATAAGGAAACATAAAAGATAAAAATAAATAAATTAGAAACAAATAAAAAATAAAATAAAATAAGAATAATTAAATGTATATAATCATATTATCATGTTTTAAAATACAAAGAAAAAATGTCTTTAAAAAAAGGGTGAATTACTAGTCATGTAAACGTCTTTCTAATAAATGAGCAACCGTTGGCTGCGATAAAGAGTGCGTGAATAACAAAATAACAAAGATTTTGATTAAGTAGAAAACCCAGCAACACGTGAGTATATAAAAAAAAACACGCGGGAACATAATCCCATGCAATAACCTGACAATCCTTGCAACGATGAAACATAGAAAATACCCTTTAGCTTAAGACAATACATAGGTGTAACAGATACACACATACTGAAGCAAATTAAAATATATAATGGTTGAATGAGATATGTAGATTCCCCATTTATTAATACAATGTATATATATATATATATATATATATATATATATATATATATATATACAGGCGGCAAAAAGAAAGTCCGCACTTGTAATATTTTCAAAAGCTGCAAATTTAATGTAGTTGGCCTTTTATTCTTCTACAATTTTACGTTGTTTAAACAGTTGCATAAAATTAGATTAAATTTGCAGTTTTTGAAAAAAATTACAAGTGCAGACTTTCTTTCTGCCGGCACTACATATATATATATATATATATATATATATATATATATATATATATATATATATATATATACTAGCGGGGAGTGTGTTGTTCGTGGGTGGTAAAATGAAAACAAAGCGAATTAATAACCCTGTTAAAAACAAACACTGTTAAAACTATAAAAATATCGTGGAAAAAAATCAATTAAAAAAAATGAACGTGATGAAATACGAACGGTCCGCCGGTGTCCGCGTGTTTGAAAAATCCCAAAAATTTTGAAGGGGGAGCCTCGAACTCGAAGCATTGAGGCGAAAGCGCAATAAAGAAAACGTCACGAGTTAACTAAAACGCGAATTAGGTCAAATATAAATTCGGCAATGAAGTTTGTTTTGGTTTACTTTCAGTAGTCCCGCAACACACTAGACTTCTAAATTTATTTTTTGGTTTTTCGAATTATAAATTAATTAATTTTTTTTTCTCGAATTCTAAATTTATTTGTTTTAAATTTATTTAAGTGTAATGCAAGTTAATTCACGATATCGTTGCGTTGTAATAATAATACATAGTAAAAATGAATTCTTTGTGTAAAATAAATGTTTAGTTGAAAGCACTAATAAATAAAGGTCACAGTTAGATTTCACGGTTAGAGTCGTTAACACCGGAAGTAAAAACCGGTTAGTCCCGCAGGTTGCATCTTACACTTACTAAAAAATAAAGCAAACAGAAAACAATAATAATCGCGTTTTACCGTTTTTTTTTTTTAAAGATTTTTTAAATTTTTTTATTTTTAATTTATTATGGGAAAATCAGAAAGCATAAATCTGGGAAAAAAGATTTAAAAAAAAATCAACAAAAATGGTTCTACACATTGCCTTCACCACTATAAACAAATCATCTGTGTGAATTTCCGACCAACGTATCTGTTGTTACGGAACTTCATATATCGAAATCGATTGGAGAGTCTATTATATATATATATATATATATATATATATATATATATATATATATATATATATATATAAACATATATATATAATGTTAAAAGTCCATGTATGCTTCTAGGATAGTGATTTAAAGGTTATGAGGGTTTTTTGAAGCATGAAAAACGATGTTACTATAAAAATATTAAATACAACAATAACAATAAATATATTAGATACAAAAAATAACATCGTTTTTCATGCTTCCAAAAACTCTCATAACCATATATATATATATTTATATATATATATATATATATATATATATATATATATATATATATATATATACTAGCGGGGGTACCCGGCGTTCCCGGGTGTTTGGAGGTGTGGGTGTGTTAAAAAGAGGTGTAAAAGAAAATTGAACCCCGAACCCTTCACGCGAAGGTGGAAACGAAAGGGGGAAAAAGCCAGTCACCTAACTCGGCCATGACGGAGAGTAACTCATGAGGGCGTTATACGAATGCTTATGAGGCGAAATAAACAGGTACGAGGAAGTCTGATCTAGTTTTGCAAGCTAAATCATTTGCGGACATACACAAGAAGGAGCGAGCGAACACACACACACACACACACACACTTATATACACATACACACACACACTTTCGCTTTTATATATATATATATATAGATGCCCCCCTGGTTTAGCTAATATATAACGTGAGTAAATTTTCTGTAAATGCAAACAGCGGACTTTATTTTGTAAACGAAATAAACGGTAATGATTTATGTGGAATTTGTTCTGTTAGTGTTCAATCTGGCGAAGAAATATAAACTTTATTTGCCTCCCACCTGGCAAACAAAAGGACCCAAATATATTTAAAGTTATTTTTATCTGTCTGTTTTATGCGCGTAAAATTGAAAGAATTAATGGCAAAAACTGGGGGAAAATGTAAGAAAAGGTGTTAAAAAATTATTTGTAGGTGTTTAGGGCCCGAGAAAAAGGGGAAAAATGAAGAAATGAAGGTAGTCCTGCATAATTGGACCAGAATTCGCGTGAATTCCCGTCAAAGATAGATGTTGCGAAGCAGGCAATCATCGGTGTCAGCCGCAGACTACCGAAAAAAACCCAAACAAAAAGAACGAACTGGAAAGAATACAAATGGGGGTGGGGGAGGAAAACCCCAAGAAACTTACCGTGTAAAATGAAAAAATGTTTATGATATTTTATTTATTTTTTTTATTTATTTATTATTGGTTTGTTTTCTGCAATAAACAAAACAAACTGCAAAAAACTACAAATGGGGGAAAAATAAATAAATAAAACCAGAAAACTGACTGTGTATAATGAAAATATGTTTAATAGATTTTATTCTTTTTATGTTTAAAGGTTTGTTTTCTGAAAAAAAGTATTTTTAAACGTATAATTGTTAAGTGTAAGAGCAACGGTTTGTCATGCGTTTAGTTTTGTTTTCTTTTTTGTATTGTTTTCTTTGTGGTCGCTTTTTACCGATTGGAATGTCGTCTGAATCCATATTCATAGTGCAGTAGTAATTGGGCTAATGAAACTCCCCAAAATTCAATATATAGAAATAAAAAAAATGAATAAGTAAGTAATCCGATAATGAGCAGTCCCCCTACTATCACGTAAAAAAATCACTGCAAACATATTGAAGGAAAATACACTAAATAAAATATTAAATCGAGTAATCGTTTTAACATGTGAAGAACGCTCGCGACTGACTAGTAGAGTTTGTTCTAAAACCTGGAATCTAAGGTTTCTTCGTTTAGGTTAAGTATCCCCTTGATTCGCCGGTCCCCCCCCAACCAAAAAGGAAAAAATAGGGAGAAAAACGGGAAAAAATGAAATAAAAAATATAAAAATGGCATAAGTAATCCATAGAATAGCTGTAATCGAAAGGTACGTTTCACCCGACGGTAAAATGCCAATCCATTTTTTGTAAGCAACTAAGAACTGAAACGGGGTTTCCTCGTAAATTCCTCCGTGGATCTATCCGCAACGGTGTTAAGTGGTCGCGGTGGAAGTATGAATCTAATAGAGAAAAAAGATTTTACCACTTCCATTGAGTGTAAGAGATTTTGGCTGTGAACTCTCAGCAGAAAAATATAGGGATCTAAGATTATCGAGGAAGTGGATAGCTAATAGGCCTATTGTTACATGATAAAGGATTGTCCCCTTTTCATGTAAGTAAAACATAGGGAATTAGTTAAATGTAAATATGAAATAGGATAGTCAAGAATTCGAACTTGCGAAGTTAGATTTGGAATTGAAAATTCCAATCATAAATTAAAATAAATACAGAATGTTATTGAAATAAGGAATGTGGAATCGCATTTGTTTAGCTTACATATCAGTTATTGGAAAGGGATGTAATGATGAGATTTGTTCTGTTATAAAAATGGAAATTAAAATAAGGAATTTAATCGTTAATTGAAATTGTAAACATGTTATTTAAAAAATAGGTTACTGAACTGAGGGTCATGTTATGTTTGGCAACGTGACGCATGTCAATATAGGTAGAGTTTTTAGATGCAGTCTGGGAGGAGAGGTGAAGAGTCGGGGAGAAAGAGCCGAGAAAGAGAGAGAGAAAGAGAGAGAGAAAGAGAGAGAGGGGGGGCCAGAAACGGCTGCTGGCGTTAAACCTTGGAAGCGAAAGTTTAGAGAAGAAAAAGCCATGTAAAGAAACTTTGAATTCCTCAAGCGAAATCATGGACCAGTCATGAAATAAGGGACGTCATCATCTTTGTGTATCTGCGTCTCCGTGTTGTTATTCAACAGAAAGTGTATTGTCCATTTATATTATAAGAACTTTGTCAAAATTATAATCTCAAAAATAGGTAAGAAATATATTTATCAATATTTATAGAAACACTCCAGTTTATACAGAACTGTCTCTCTCTTTATATATACTTGTTTATATCTCCAATATGCTATCTCTTACAAAATGAATATCTTAAGACATATGAACACTTAACGCATGAACACCCCTAAGACTCTAATCTATCCCACTAAGACTCTTCCTAAGACGAACAACAACAACAATAATACATAATATGTCATCTTAAAATACCACCAGTATATAACATATATTTGTAATTTGGTGAACGTGACTAGTCCACTCAAGCAATGGTGGGTTTGAAACAAAAAGAAACTTGGCGTTACCACGTGTACACAACGTAAGGGTCCATTCCATATACTGATCACAGAATGCGAAAAAGAAAAAAGAGAAAAAACAAAGGAAAAAATGCAAAACGAAATAAAACAATAATTAAAAAGAAAAAAAGAGAAGAACTCACACATACGCAGTATTAAAGAAAAAAACAAAATGAACACATATACACACAATAGAACAAAAGTATACAAGAAAATTAGAAAAAAGGCCGATATGCCGCAAATAGAAAACATACGTAATGAATGGAATAAAAAATTGTTTTCACCATGCATTTCAATCATTTAAAGATTGTTAAATATACACACTCACGCAAAAAAGTTTAAGAAGAAAAAAAGAGATTGTTATGTTCAGATATATTACACGAGACGAAAAACTTTGCTTTGATAATTTTTGAATTCGGTTAATAAATTGTTTTGAAAATATGAACTCACACGAATACAGAGAAAGAAAAAGTAAGTCAGTATGTCATTCATAAAAATTTGTATCAAAAATGTCTTGCTGGATGAATGTTTACATATATCAATCAAAAAATTTCAAAAGTATTGTGTACTTAAGACTGTGTTTCGTTCGAAAACGAAAATACGCTACGGTCAAAAATAAGATACAGAAATGTGAAACTGTTGAACTTTCCAGCTTTTAATGTGGTTTATTGTTTTGTCTTTGAAAGAAGGGACAATTTATTGTTTTGGTGTTAACGGACTTTGCGTTACAGAAAATAAATTTTTTTCGCTTTCTTTACTCGTGAAAAGTTACAACTGTTTGTGAAAATCATAGTTTAAATGTATAATGTAGCGTATTTTTTTGAAAATGTTTTTATATTGTAAAATGTCTTAAATGTATGTAAATGTTATGGTTTCTTTTGCGACAGGAATTCAAAGTCATTATTAGGTATATACATTAGAATTGAAATGGTCTAGGAGAAAATAAGATTAATTAAGGCGAATGGTTGGCTTAGTAATCAGTTAGAATTTTAGAGAGAGGATAAAATAAATTACGTAAACGGGTATTTAGAGAGTTTTCAGATATGATAAGCCAAAAGAAAGATATTTTTTACAATTGTTTTTTTTTGTGATGCCCATAACATTGTTCCAAAGAAGAGTAACTTGGAAGGGAGATGGTAAGCACTACAGGTGTCCCTAATTCGAAAAAATACAGATGGGAACCTGCGATATTGTGTGCTTTTAAAGCATGCCGCATTTAACGATTTTGAGCAAAGGAATAAGTCTCGACACAAAAATGCAGGCGTTGGACAAATACGAGAATTCTTATGAAAAAAAGGGCTATGAGAGCCCGAAGGCTAATCACATATAACATAATGAAGTGAAAGAAAAGTAAAATATACCGTAAGTACGTAGGACGATATAACCTTGTATTTTTTTAGAGACGCATGAATGTGGGATATCTCTGCTGAATCTTGGAAGCTCTGATGAGAGCAAAGAGGAATCAAAAAAAGCGGGTCATTAGGTAGAATTTAGTGCGCAAATAGGTATTCTGGCGCAAAAGGTGTTAGATAGTTAAGGGTGATATTTCTAGGTCTTCATCAAGTTCCAAGGGTCCAAGCAAGGAAATCCGAGCGAATCAGTGGATGAAAGGTATATCTTAAACTTTGGAAGCCAACCAAAAAGATAAATGAGCTTTAAGAATGTCCCAAAATAATAAATTAGTTACAAAATTAAAACAAAGCGCAAATTAATAGAAGAACTATACGGGAGAAAGAATCAAGGACACATTTGGACGAAGCGTCGTCGATTTCGTAAAGAAGTAAATGAGACCTCAGTTTACGGCATAAGGGTGGCTGGATGAAGCAGCTGACGTGAGTTATAGGAGGTACTACTCTACGCCCCAAAGAAAAATGTCAGGGAGATCAGATAGAGAGTCTGTTCTAAAAAAATAATATTATGAAGTAAGTTGAAAAAGGGCTGACTTGAAAAAAAGAAGTTTCGGTTTTGTTTTATGGTGTCTGATCTTGCTTAGCCAAGTGGTTATATATATATATATATATATATATATATATATATATATATATATATATAAATGTTCTAAAATTTAAAAATGCGTGCATTTTTTTGATAAATGAGAGAAAGGGATGTTACATGATAAAGGATTGTCCCATTTTCATGCAAGTAATAAAATAGGGAGTTAGTGTTAAATGTAAATATGAAATAGGATAGTCAAGAATTCGAACTTGCAAAGCAAAATTTGGAATTGAAAATTCCAATTATAAGTTAAAATAAATACAGAATGTTATTGAAATAAGGAATGTGGAATCGCATTTGTTTAGCTTACATATCAGTTATTGGAAAGGAATGTAATGATGAGATTTGTTCTGTTATAAAAATGGAAATTAAAATAAGGAATTTAATCGTTAATTGAAATTGTAAACATGTTATTTGAAAAATAGGTTACTAAACTCAGGGTCACGTCAAGTTTGGCAACGTGACGCCTGTCATCCAACGTGCTTTATGTGCACATGTTTAATCATGCGATGATGTGACGAGTTCTCAATATAGGAAAGAGTTCGAAGTTAGTTAGGGAGAGTTTGATCAGTGAGATCTGAAGAGCAGAGAGGTTCAGACCAATTTTCGGCACCCTCTGGAATCGAGGGGGGGTTAGAGATAACCATGTAACAACTTTGAATCCCTGAAATACAAAATCATGTCCGACCAGTCGAAGAAGAAATAAACGTATCATCATGTGGTTTTGTATCATTACAACGAGAAAGGTAACGTGTTTATATTATATGCACAACTGTCAAAAGGTAAATGTCAAACGCACTATCTCTCGGTCTATCTATCAAGATATTCACAAATAATTATATGAACTTTGTGTTTATAAAAATGTACAACTGTCAACGTAAATGTCAAACGCACTCTCGGTCTATCTATGTATATATCAAATCTCCTCTCATTGTGTATTATATGCCGTTGGCTATTGTAGTAACATGTACACAGTCTATTATATATATATATATATATATATATATATACAGAAGTCTTTCTCTCTTTATATGCACTCTGTCTCTATATCTCACCAATGTATCCATGTCTTACAACATGAACATCTTAAGACATATGAACACTCAACACATGAGCAATCCTAAGATTCTAATCTCTCACCAAAAATCTCAAAAATATGAACAATTAAGATCAGTCCTCTTCTAATAAGAATTACATAAAATATACGAATATTTGGTGTCGTATTTGGTACTTCTAAAAATAACACCGACCACGAGAGGAGAAAAATGTGTTCATTTTATATATATATATATATATATATATATATATATATATATATATATATATGTGTGTGTGTGTGTGTGTGTGTGTGTGTGTGTGTGTGTGTGTGTATTATTATTATTATTATTATTATTATTATTATTATTATTATTATTATTATTATTATTACCGTTTTATCTGCTTGTTTCGGTTACCGAATCGTATCAACGATCTGATAACTTCTTCAGACTATAATAATAATTATTTCTGTAAAGTCTGATGAAGTTATCGTATCGTTGATACGATCCAGTAATCGAAACATGTGTACTTAAGCAAATAAAACGGTAATAAATATATATATATATGCTCTGCAACAGTATTGAGCACTCTCTTTAGGTTTTTACTAATTACCATTTTTGCTATATATATATATATATATATATATATACATACATATATATATACACGTTTATGGTAGTTTGCTTGGAGCATTGCTAATAAAAAATATGCTGTAGTTTATAAAGCCGAGAGCAATGCGGAAAGACGGAAAAGGAGAGGAAAAAAGGAAAACAAAAGAAAACAATCTATTTCTTTATTTATTTCTTTTCGTTTCTTTCCTTTTCTTTTTCGTTCTTTCCGCATTGGTCTCGGTTTTTATAAACTTCCACATATTTAATTCTCGTGTAACTCCAGTAGATACTAACCTGAAACCTACACTCCTTACTCATACATACATCCAAGCCTTCCACTCATGACGTGAATAACCACGTCTTCCAATCTTAATCTTATTTTGAGGAGTGTACCTTCATAGCACGTATTAATTACATTTGATACTAAACTTATTAATCCTTACTAACCTTGCGGGGGGCATAGAAATACCTGGCCTTGAAACAAGGCGCGTAGTTAACTTTTTCAGTATTGATGGACCCATAGATCCCGATAGGTTATCCATCTAGAAGGAAAACTCTGTTGTTAAACCTGTGCCACTGACCTCATACACCTTGGCACAAAACAGGGTAAAAACTCCTCCTCAATCCTGGTCAACAATCTTCCTAGAGCTGTAACTTGATCAAATCACCAGGTTACAAATCTAGACTGCTTAAGGAGTAGATTGGCCGTGCCTATCGTCCAGCTTCCATATTTTTTCTTTGCAATTAGCCAGGAGCAGAGGTTCGATTACAAGGACTCATTACAGTCGCTCAGTGCTTGGCCTTGTTTCGGCGTGGCCCACCTGCTTCATTCCCTCTCCCTAAAACTGGACATTTTGGGGGTGCTTGTTCACTATGTATGCTAACGTGATTGGACTGGGCCTCACTTTTCTGACAGGTTTGAGTGTACCGGTTTTACAGTTGTCTAACTGCTGTATTCCGACTGACAGTACAGGTGCCCTAACTCTTTGGTAGCACTTAGAGCGGTTTTCTAGTCAGCCAATGAGATTCTTTGTTATTCCACCTGACGAATCCTCACAAGGATGAAACACGGAAACTTCTGTGTACTTTAATTGCCATATATATTTTCAAAATATACTACCTAGCTATATTATGTACCAAGTACGATCGCAGTTAATGCTGAAAATAGATACATAAAATGTTATGTAGATTCATAAAATAATAACAATTTAACATCAACAACAACAACAACAACAACAATAATAATAATAATAATAATAATATATTATATTGTTATTACTTGATGGATCTACATCTATATATTAATAGCTGGGTATGTGTGTTATTGATTTTGTGTGGCACGCTTACATCCGAGTGACTGTCGTTATGGAGTTCAATTTCTTCATAACTTTTGGTTCGGTTTCAGATATAACTGATGACACTCCAGTAATCGTTTTTTTAATTAATAATTTTACCAAACATTCTTCATAGTTTTGTGTTTTGATTTCGATTAGAGCTGATAGCACTCATGGCATTTATTTTTTTATAAATATTTTTATCAAGAATTCTTCATTAGGTTTTGGTTTCGGTTTCGATTATAACTGATGGCACTTAAGTCATCTACATTTTTTTATAAATAATTTTATCAAGAATTCTTCATTAGTTTTGGTTTTGGCTTCGATTATAACTGATTGCGCGTAAGTCATCTACATTTTTTTAAAATAATTTTACCAAGAATTCTTTATAGAACTTTAACTCTAGAACAATATATACGAAATCTGCAAGAATTAAAATATCATATTTAAGCGTACTTTAAGACTGGGCAACGGCATGTGTCCCTGTTAGCTTGGATAAATACTTTTGCAGTTTAAACAAAAGAGCTACAATTATATCAGAGCGTTTGCATTTACGCGTAACATCTACAGATTGTCAACATCAGTATATTACACATAAATGAGTCCCCTGTGGAATTTCCACAGGCTCCGCTAGTTATTATTATTATTATTATTATTATTATTATTATTATTATTATTATTGTTATTGTTGTTGTTGTTGTTGTTATTTTATATATATAATATTAAAATAATATTATATTATATATAATATTAAAAAATATATATATATGCACATTTCTTTCTATCTATCTAGCAATCCATTTGTATCTATCTATCTATCTATCTATCTATCTCTCTCTCTCTCTCTCTCTCTCTCTCTCTCTATATATATATATATATATATATATATATATATATATATAATATAATACCGCGTCATTGAGAACGGATAATAATTATTATGCTTGTTCAAAATGTATAGTTTATACAAGCGTAAAATTGTTTCGACCCGTACTAATATTTTATATGTAATTTTCTGTGTATATGTTTTCATATTATTTCAGTACATGCAACTCATTAGCGCTAAGAATATGCATAAGCACCAAACAGCAAAAAGTATTCTTAACTTAAGAATATTCGTTATATCAGACATTCCATATACTCATAATTTGTAAGGTTTACTTTTATGGGTCCTATTTATACATGTTTATCGAGTGGTGTGCATGTTGCAAGACTCATAATAAATGCTAAAATGTATAATATTATTTATAATAAATTTAGGAATTAACTCATCCCCCTTCGAAGATCCTTAGTACGTTTCCTGTGTCCATAACTTTGTAATCAGTACATGAAAATACATTATGATAATAATAAATTCATAGGGACTTCATCATATGTGGTTATTATTCCGGTTACATACCAGATATTCTATTCATGGCCGGGTTTTCACATTGCATCACGAAGAGTTTGATTTTAAGAGAGATAAAAATGGCAACGAATAGCAAGTCAAGTCAGTAGATATTCAACGATCTTGTTTCTACAATATATGGGAGATAATTCTCTGATTTTTCTCATTAAAATGGCTTTAATTAATATTTATAAAGGTCATAATCATTCAATCGAGATATA
>NC_136490.1:10957334-11064834 GCF_053919585.1 Euprymna scolopes
TATATATATATCCGATTCCCGATTCTGTTTTCGATTAATTGTCCTCACATCAACAATATATATATATATATATATATATATATATATATATATATATATATATATATATATATATATATATATATATATATATATATATATATATACAGGGTGACTAAAAAAACAGAGGTCATTCAATTGTTTTTCTGAGCATTTTACAGTCAACGGAGAAAAATAGCCAAAGACCCTGATGTGATGTTTTGAATATAATAAACTAGTTATGACCAAAGTTTCATTTCATTCGGACAAGACACTAAGAAATGGGGTCTAATTTGAGTTGGGGCCCGATTATTATGGGCCACATTGTATATATATATATATATATATATATATATATATATTATTTTAACGAAAACCAAGACGTCAAGAAATGGATTGATAGCAAGAAATAGTGTATTACTAACGATGAAATACACTATTGGTTGCAATCAATCCATCAATCAATTTCTTGATGTCTTGGTTTTTGTTAAAACAACATATGAAATATGATAATTTTGTAGCTTATAGTTTCAGTCATCTTTTTGTTGACTTAAAAATTATTGGTATATGAATGATTACTGAATTTTCAATGATATAAACCAAGTTAAATTCGGAATACTATAAATAAGACTATATATATATATATATATATATATATATATATATATATATATATATATATATATATATATACATAATCGACAACAAAATTGTGAATCAGAAAAATCGAAACATTTGTGCGTATCGGAATCGAACAATTGGAGCCTTATTTTCAATTCCAAAAACGATTCCTTTATTATTTTTAAACTTAATGTCTCATTGTTTATATTAGTGACAGATATATTTTTATTTTTATAAATAAAACTAAAATCTATAAATTAGAATAATATCAAAATACGGTGTAAATTTATTTTAGTTAAAAATGTAAAAAATGAAACATCTTTATAATTTCGATACTTTGTCTCCACACATAAATCGAGCCTGCTCATATTACATGCCAGTACTGGACGCATGTTTTCCGGCTATCATCATTGGATATCATTCGCTATCAAAACTTGCTACATTTTTCTCGCAGATAGTAAATATTCCAAACAAGTTATAGCGAACTGTGGTAGAAGGATAACTCATGAACTTAATATTTTCTACTGTGACTATCCCAGTTTGGACGCGGACAAATATTTCATAGTCTATGCTTAATCATCGTAACTATTTCGTTTTGTCATTTCTTACTGTAACCTTTCCTCTTCGAATCAACCGCTGTGAAAATAATGAAAACTCATTTTGATTAAAACTACAACCCCATAAGCTACTCAGACATAAACCTTCATTTCAGAATTCGTATTTAGGAATACTACGAAATGAATTCATGGCGACCAGCTATCCGTCTCGGTCTTCTACAAACTCAGTGTAACAACTGAGTTAACAGCATTCTCATAGAATCTTAACTTAAGTTGTTTACTCTTACATTGACCTTCACATAAATGCTTCCGCTCGATCTGTGAGCGACCAGAGTGCCAGACAAAAAGAAATGTTTGGCGTCAACTTATTCTAGAAAAAAGGCCAAAAAGGCCAATTTACAAACCCGGTCCACATTTATAGAAACGATATGGCCAAAAATAGGCCAAATGTAACACTTTCTTTATTAATATGCCTTATATACATACTAAATGGCTACATCGTTATATTTAAGATGCTTGCTCCCAAATGTTTGCGCCTTTTTTTCCTACATAATTGAATGTTGTTTCCTTAAAGAAAGACGTTCTCTGTGCACTAGAACTCATCATCTTTTGATATAGGTTTTCGGTGAAAATTAATTTTTTTTTACGTGCATATATACTTGCGCTAAAAGCGTTAATAATGTATAATACATTTTACATATTGTTAAAAGCGCAAACCCTAATTCCAGATGGTAACAGTACCCCCAAATCTTTCCTTTAATTTTATATATAACTTTACTTCATATATACCCACACAAAAAATAACGAATCCTTTATTTTCTTTTAGATTTAACTAGAATGATTACATGTCATTGAAACGCTATCTAGTCAAAAAATGAATTGTACTTTTACATTAAACTTATACGTGACTCTGATCCCTTAATCTAAGTTCTAAAATAGTTTGTTGCATATCATTAACCCTAGGCGGGTTGAACTGGCTTTCTTAGAAGGAGGAAATGTCAAGGGAATATTTAATTCACATGCAGTCCTCAGTCGCCTGTAAGGTTATTTTCAACAATTATGGGCCACCTGCTAATTTATCTCTTCAGTACAAATTTTGACTCTTTAAATTTTATATACTGCTTTTATTTTATTAATAAAACAAACCCAACATTTTTTTCCTAAATAAATAATTATTTTATTACAAGACTCATATAAAAAAATCACATAAATTAAATGGTTTATTTATATCGGAAATTGTTTCAAGTGTCTTTAATGTTCTTGCTTCTGCTATTACTACTAATCCTACTATTACACTATCATCACCAATATCATCATCATCATCATCATAATCATCATCATTGTCGTCGTGATCATTACTATAAGCAGCATAAACATCATCATGATCAAGGGCATATTAAATATTTAATATTCATATGAGTATTTAAATATATTAAAAAAGGTGATTTTTCACTAACCAACCTTTTAATAAACTAAGAAAAAACAAATTTAGCTGAGTTTAGGATTATGCGCTCGATAATCATAGTTTAATCTTTTTTTAACCAATCTGTTCTGACTTTATGTCGGCATTTAGGATCTCGTAGCGTAACCGTAAACGAACTCGATTATAATACATATGGTCTGAGGTTCGGATCCTATGACACTCAAGCTACGCTGGCGAGGAACAAGTGTTTGTAGATTATTGTTATATATATATATATATATATATATATATATATATATATATTATACTACTGAAATGAAAAGGTTCATTTTTTGCATTAACATATAGATATTACTAACACATAAACATTTAGATAGCCCTATTAATGCAATACTAGAGCGATAAAAACTTTTATAATGTACCGTTTCATTGAAAACAGACCCCTATTTTATGCTCATCCAAACAGTTCAGTTTTTTTCTCTACATATAATAAAATAGGAACAATTACTCCCTTACAGAAAAAAACATTATATCTTTGAAAACACAGAACCACATTACTGCCAGACTACTAGTCTCTATCTTATGTAGGCGTTGCGCGTATTTAAAGTCGCATTCATCCGTTATAACAAAATCTTATGTTAATTCCTAGGAACATCACAATCCAAACTACATCATCAGTTATTTTTCCTTAATTATTTTCTCCCCCCACTCTCCTGAATTTCTTCGGAAATTCCCTCTTTTGTTCGCAAATTTTACTACTTGGTTCGTAAATTCTACTACTTCAGTTCTATATTTGCTTCATCGATATATACGTTTGACGTTAACGTCTTCGTTTTCAATTCGTAAAATAATAAACGCATCGTCGAATGTCCGACAAAACCCATTAGCTGTTCCCTTGCGTTTCTCGGAATGAGGATTTTCGGATTACGATATTTCCCGAACGGGTAAACACTAAATAAGATGGCGTCGATCGTACACCAACACGACGCCAATTATCAGACTGTTGTTCTTCTCCATCTTCATCTATTTCGCCATATTCTTCTTCGTTTCTTCGATTCGGCGTTATATTCTTCCATTATCCATATTCACATACTCTTTACCGTCCGTACGTTTGTTAAATTACCGGCAGACCTGAGTTTTATACTATTTTTGTTGTTATTTCTGTCCGTTCTTTTTTCTTTCTTTCTTCTTCTACTGAATACACACATACAATTTCTTACGGGATGTTAAAGGGGCACGCTCTTGTTGATTGAATAAAGTTTTTTCGCAAGTATACCTTTCGAATCAAGTTTAAATGCTTTGAGATTCATTTCACTTTTCCGTCTTCGACGATACGTTCTTCCACTATCCAGATTCAGTCATTCTACGCCGCTCGTCATTGAAAAAAAAACGCTGTTTTTTATCACTAGCAGACCGTGAGTTTCTATTCTTTTTCTGCCATTTCTTTTTCTTCTTCCACTTCTATCGATTAAATAAACGTTTTTTTTTTGTCGCAAGTATAACGTTTAATTGGACAGAATAAATGCTTCAGACTTCATTTCGAATTTTCCGAAATGTACATGGATAACGTACTACATGGAAGGTTTTTGTAAAATATGGCACGGTCCGTATTCTGCATACTTATGCAATATAAAATCTAAACTAACGCAGCCAACACTACTTCGGTCATAGCCGCCTTTCACGAACACTTGACGACTGTGACAAAGAGTTTTTAAGGCAGCCAGTGAACACAAATAACCGCGTAAATACTACAATAACGGACAGTTTCCACCAGTGCCATCAGCTGACCTGAATTACCTAAAAAGATGACTATTCCCTAGTTACCGCAGATAATATTAATAACTGCCACTGGATGACAATGATATATACTGCCTGTCATGCACCCACAGTCACGGTTGTAAAAACAACATTAATTAGCAGCGCCAACAATGACAGCAAATGGATTCTGCTAGCTGCCACTGCCAAACAATGCAAGACATCGCAAGCTAGATGCTTTCATTTTGGCCACTGCCTCCAGTGCACGCAAATTTCTTTGATCGAGCATGGCTACCACTAGACACTGCTTTATCTGTGTTCTTAGTTAATATTTTTAGCTGTTTATCCATAGTCAGTAATTTATGTCGCTCGCATACGACAATGCACTAGATAAGCAAAGGTATTTTCGTTTTAGAAAAGGGGTCAGCGTTACTGTTTGGCTTTGTGTCATATTTACATCGCGCAATTCTGATACATGGGTTTTGCTAGTTATATAAGCGCACAATTTCGGCCTTTTATGATTGTTATTATATATTGTTCCTTGTATATTTGTTGTTAATTATTCTGATACCAAGGGAGGTTCTCATCACTGCTAAATAAGCATAAAACCTCAAAATAACAAAATCACCTCCGCCCACTCGCTGATAGTCGTATGCATTAACAATTTGGAAATTTCTTTTATACAAAGTCAAATAATTCGATTTGTCTATGTATTTAAATAATTTCAACATTCTTTTGCGCAAGAATATTTGCACCTTTTCATCTACACGCACCATACCAAATTAACAGCCCCTATAAAATAATTTCAACATTCTTTTGCGCAAGAATATTTGCACGCTTTCATCCACACAAACCATATCAAATTAACAGCCTCTCTATAAAACGAACTATAAGCCTGGACTTATCCCATTTTCAATGATAATCAAATGATGATAATTCTAAACACGCTATTTTTTCTTTGATGTGACTACACGGTAACCGGCTTAATAAACTCAGTCTCACTCTCTCTCTCTCTCTCTCTCTCTCTCTCTCTCACACACACACACACGCACATACACACACACACACGCACACGCACACATACAGAAAAATGTGCACACACAATCACACACACCAGAAATCCTGTGCCAAAAGGAAATAGTTTCGGGCGAAAATGTCCCTTCTTGACCAAGATCAATGTCCTCCTCCGAAACATATGCACTCTCCCATACCCAATATCCTTCGCCAAAATGTTCAGACCTTGCCCCACGGTAACGCTGACCTTCCCCACGAGTAATTCTGACCCGATGGTTTAGTACAGGCAAGAAGGAATTATCATTAATGCTTGCGGGATTTGTAAGGAGGTTCGAGGTCAGATGTTACACGCGAAAAGAAAATTACCCAACCCTACATTATATCATTATATCTATATCTCTCTCTTTATTGATAGCAAAAGAATATTTCACGTGGGCGATTCTCTAACGAAAAAGAAAACGAAGGAAAACGTGCCAAGGCTAAAAAAGCTTATTTGATTTGGATTTTTATTGCATGTTTTGTTAAGTATACCGAGTTCATATCAGTGTATATATATATATATATATATATATATATATATATATATATATATATATATATATATATATATATTAGTGAATGAATGACAAAAGTTAATATGCCCAAGATCATGATATGGACAATCTTACAGTTTATTCCTTTAATTCAGTTGACATTTAGAATTCTTGTCAGTATCTGTTTCGTAGCAAAAAGTAAATCACTTAATTGTTATATCAATCAGTGAATCTATTTTGTTTTTAACTAAAGAGAAGAAGCGACAATCAATCCATCAAAAGAAAATTTAAATGGCTTAATATAAGCATATTCTAAGGTATTTGCAGCTTCTCTTTCAATTTTCGGATTTTTAATCATGTCCAAACGAACTTCATTTCCTTTTAACGGATTGATTGTTGCTATTGCTTCTGATGAGTTATGGGCAAAATAGATGCGCTGATTGATATAATAATTAAGTGATTGTTTTTTTTTTCATCCGGAAAAAAGGGACTGCTAATGCGTCAAAATTGAAAAATTGATTCGTGAGTGTCGTCGAATTTTTATCTATTTGCTAACTGCTATACGAATTTGTATGCGTGAATGGATCACATGTCAGATTAATTATATTAAAAAAGTAAGTTTTAAAACACTTTTGAAAATCATGTCAAGCTGGCCTAATTGTTATCGAACTTGATTCACTGTCTTTCGGTTTTGGTTTCGATCTTAGCTCGAGTATTTTCTTCTTTTTTTACTTACAAGAAATTAATTGTTTAGAAAAAATATACTTGTATGCACATGCCTCAGTTTCTGTATGAATGAAAATATAATAATTATGCATATTTTATGACTGATTGATATACATCCGTCAAAAGGAAATGAAGTTCGCTTGGACATGATTAAAAATCCGAAAATTGAAAGAGAAGCTGTAAATATCTTAGAATATGCTTATATTAAGCCATTTAAATTTTCTTTTGATGGATTGATTGTTGCTATTTCTTCTGATGAGTTAAGGTCAAAATAGATTCACTGATTGCTATAATAATTAAGTGATTGATTTTATGCTATGAGACAGATACTGTCAAGAATTGTAAATGTCAACTGAATCCATGTAAGAAATTTGTAGGAAATTGTCACGAGCTTTGGAATATAGACTTTTGTCATTCATTCATTATATTGCTCTGTAATTACATTGAGCTCCTTAAATAAGGATTAGTATATGTAGCAGTTCAGCCCGGCTTTGCTCAGGCCCTATGTACTCTTCATAACTTTATGTGCATATGTATATATATATTATAAAAATTTTACTCATATCCAGGTAACCTACATCTAAAATTTCCAAATTAGCGGAGGAGTTTCGTAGAGTCTGCAACAATCAACTCTTTCAACTTTGACCTCTTGGCAGCCAAATTTTCGCCCCCAACACCCTTTAAAATGCTTGCCGCATGTCTGAGTGCCTATTATGTCAAATTTCCAATGTTTAGATAAATAATTGGCTGAGTAGTTTGCTGGAGAATGCAAAGGTCATTTTTTTTTAAACTTTGACTCCTTGACAGATCAAATTCTCGACACAAACCGATTAAAAAGCTTGTATCTCTGAATACCATTTATATCAAATTACAAATGTTTAGACCAAAAATTTGTGGAAAATTTTGGTAGAGATCGCAGAGGTTAATTTTTTATAACTTTGACTTCAATTTTGACCCTTAACATTTATTGTTTTGAATTTAGTCATTTTTTGATGGGTGGGTGCCTATAAACACAATACTTATTTTAAAATTTTATGCTGTTTGCAGACTTTACCTGTCTCCATTTATTTTATTTTTTTCTTCTCCAAATTCTTTCTTAGTCCATATGACACAATTTCCAGTGTTTTAGATGTGTACATTTGTCTCTCAGGACTTGCTTAGTCGTCTTTTCTTATCCGGCGAAACACGTGTAAGACATAATACATAAAGAATAACAAATATAAATAAGTAAATAAAACTTATGAGTGTTAATATGATACATATTTCAGTTTGTTTTTTTTACACAAGAATCTCCACTTATCAAGGCCCGGACACCATTCGAGGATAAGAGTTAATGGGTGTACATTAGTCGATGTGATTATAGCGTAATAAACAGAAGTAATGGGAATTTTGTAAATTGGATTACTTAGGAGGACTGTTCATCAAGAACTTGTTTACGTTGGACTTGAAGACAATGAGATTGAAGTCAGCTGGAAAGCAGGTAATCGGAAGTTAGTTCCACAGGCGTGCAGTTCTAAGAAATAAGCTTTGTTCATAGAATTTACATTTAGGTCTAGGCATAGAAAAGGAGTATGGGAAATTATTGATAGTGGTTTCGGCCAGACGAGTGTTTCTCGTGGAAGTTTAGCGAGGTGGGCACCATAGATTGAAGCTCAGATAAGCACTTGCCATGAAAATTACGATAAAACAGAGACAGGTTTGCAACATCTCTTCTGTGGGAAAAAGGTTGCAGAGAAGAGAAAAGAGCATCCCCACTAAGTTACGAAGTCTATTTTGAACTCTTCCAATGCAGAGTAAGCTGTTTCTAGCAGCTCCTGCCCAGATGAGCCAACGGTACTCCATCGTTAGTCGTACCTGGCTTTTATATAGGTAAGGAATTGCATCAGGAATGAGATATCTAATGGAGCGGTAGAAGGATCCTACCATTTTTCCAGCTACCTTGGCAATGGATTTGATATACATGTTCCATTTCAGGTCATGAATAAAGGTCAAGCCCAGAAGCTTTCCAAACATGAATGACTCTCTATACGAGAGTCATTCATTTCAATTGGTGCCAGATTAGCATCAGAGCGTAGATCATGTAGAGATAGAAGCTTGATTTTAGATGCATAGTTGAATAAGAAATCCAGTAAACATTTGTTTAGATATATCCGTGAAAAGAATTATTTTTTTTTATATAAGGTTCAAAAATTAAACCCAAGTGGTAAATCCAAGTGGTAAATAAAAATAAAAATATACCCGAAGGCAAAATAAAATAATTGTTTATATATATATATATATATATATATATATATATATATATATATATATATATATAAAGCTGGATATCTGAGTGTGTGTGTGTGTATGTGTCTGGTCACGAATAGGCTCCTATATGGTTGACTATTTAAAAAAAACTGATTACATATAATGATAGAACATGCATCGCGACACAGGAATGAGTATGTTCGATTAAAATTGTGGGATCTGCGTTCGAGCCTGGTCCACAAAGTATGGAAATAAAAAAATTAAAAATTAAAAAAAAGCGTTTACAAGTGTTTTTGATATAGATGTACATAAGAATACTTTGATAATTATGTTTTAACTTAAATAAGGGTCGTATGATAAAATTGTGGTGTCTGCGTTCGCGCCTGGCCTCCATAGAATGAAAATAGGCACACACTTTAATAAAGACTTTTCATATCTATCAGCATAAGTATAATTTGATAATTATGTTTCAGTTTGAAGAATACAATTATGGGGTGTTCATTCACGCCTGACCTCCATAGAATGGAAATATGTCACACAGTTTAACAAGTTTTTTTTTTTTAATATAGATCCACATATTATTGTGATAAGTGTTTCAGTGTGAACCAGTAGTATAGTAAATTATGGGGCTTATCTATTTTATTTTTACTTTCATCATATTTTGCTTTGGTTTTGATACCCTCAATTCGAAGCTATCTCTTTACAACACTACCTTTTCATAACCTATCATACTTTAATAAATCAGAGTCCATTTTCTGTAGGCTGTTTTTGAACCCAGTCAACGACAGGTACTTTTGCTAGTATACATATATATATATATATATATATATATATATACACACATATATATATATATATGTATATATATATATATGAGAGACGCTCAAGGGTACAAAAATAGGAGTTGTCCCAGTCGTGAAGGATTTCTCCTCCACCGAAAGAGAACAAGAAATGGAAGTGCGGCATCCGAAGAAAAGATGCTGCACTTTGATCCTGACCAAAAGGCCAAGAGTAGCGGTGAACCCGTGGAAAAAGAAAAGGAAAAAAAAGGCAGATGTAAACGACGAAAGGAAGAGAAAGAAAGACAGAGAAAAAAGATAAGATCATAGCTTATGGTGAGAGAACGTGATGACGTTAAATTGGCCATGACAGCCCGTGGGTGGCGAGGATACCAATGAAATTCCGATGTACAAAGCAAACAGTCGACGAACAGCGGGGCGACAAGTGACCCTATTGAAAAGACGCGTGGCCTTTGTGGAATCGGATTCAGCTGTTTTTATGTCCTCTCAAAAATAATTAAGTTGGGCATCTCTGTTTTTACGACCTGTCAAGTTCCATTAGAGAACACCCGAATGCCAACAGAGAAAGAAAGACAGCTCCTTTTTTGGGTATAGGCCGCCTGGCGAAGATTTGACGGACAGTGATCCCTTAATTCTGATTGGCCAACGACCTGAAACGGGAAGAGACCCAGTCCACGCCCCTACAATATAAGCAGTGGGCCTTGAGAGATTGACAGTCAGAGTTAGAGAGAGAGCTTTGCTTCCTTGGGTCCGACGAACGAAGATCCCCCCATCGATTGACCCTGTCACGTAGATAATTGAGTTGTCTGTCGGAGAAAGAGAAGAGAAAACCTCGCAGTTAACAAGTGGTCAGTCCCTAACTAAACAGCTAACTGCGATTGTACCCTGATTGAATACAAAGAAGTTTAAACAAAAAGAAACGCTTATTGACTTGGTCCCTTCAATTGTTTTGCATGACAAGTCTGTTTCAGGAAACCGGCCGTTGACATCATCGCCGAGAAAACACCAGAACCGACAACCGGGGGCATTCCACCACTGGACGACGCACGGGTGACGTAAGTGTCACATAACTGGTGTCGATGACCTGTGATACCTCGTTTCGGTAGGAAACGTGCGAACGAATTTCCACGGGCACACAATGTTTTTTCTTTTCTCTCTCGAAGGCACAAGATCTCCCTGTGAGAGTGGGAAGGGAAAGTTGAAAAAAAAAAGAAAAAGAAAACGAACAAAACAAAGAGGGAGAAAAAGAGAGAAAGCCAAAATTGAAAAAAAAGAAAAAAAGGAAAGAAAGTAAACTCGAAACCAAAGCGCATCTTGAAAAAAAAAAGAAAAAAGAAGAAGAAAAAAAAACAAAAAAAAAAACGCCACGAGTGAAGCCAGACGACGAACTTTAATCAACTGATTATAAAGTCTGAACAGCTCGTTAGTCATTCTCATCCACCAGTCACAGAAGAACACAAGTGCATCAGACCGGGTAAGTCCATTTTTTTTTTGCTGGTTCCCTCTTTTGTATGCTTTGCTTTCAGCGGCTGTCTGTGTTTTGTGTTGGGCGCTGTTACACCTTGTAGGGGGCAGGTGAAAAAAATAGATAATAACATAATGTATTCTCAGGGAGGATTCGGGGCGGGTCAGTCGATGGGGGAAGGGTCAGAGCAGACTGTTGAGCTGAAGATGATCATGGAGCGGCCACTGTGGGGAATCAGCGTACCCGCATATGGGGGAGACCCGATGGGAGTCAAGGAGTGGTTGGCGATAATAGAAAAAAAAAGATTAGTATACGGGTTGACCGATAGAGAAATGGTGCTGCTTGCCTGTGACGGAGCAGTCGCAGCGGCCTCAGAATATATATGCAAATGCTTGGAAAGCAACCCAAGCATAGCCTGGTCTGATTTTCGCGATCAGGTGAAGAGTAAATTCGCCGGTGAAAAGACCACGGTGCAGGCGGTGCGCGAGCTGTCTCGAATAGAGATGGCCAACGGGGAGAGCGTGGATGAACTGGTCGACCGCATGCAGGAACTGGCGGTCCTGGCGTATCCAGTGTCCGAACACCGCGAGATGCCCACAACCCAAGCAATGCTAGCTGACACGATGGTGGATGCATTGCGGGACGAAGCGACCAAGATAGAGGTTCTAAAGAGTTGCCCAGACACTCTAGAAGAAGCACGCAAAATAGCTAAGAACTATGCGTGGTTGCAGAAAAGAATAATGGGAGAGGAGTCGCGAGATAGGAGCGGGGAACTGGGGAACAGAATGAGATATGGGGCCGGAAGACTCGCCCGGGGCCAGCCTGGATTGGTGTGCTGGAACTGTGGCGGCGAGGGCCACAGGTCGAGAGAGTTCCCCACTGTCCACCAGAAGACACCCCGACATAATGGGGGAGTAAGAGTGGGCATCGTAAAGACCGAACTGAACGCGTGTCAGAGAGGAGGTAAAATTGACCGTTTCTCCTACAGCCACCAGTCCCACAGGTGTTGGCGGTGTGGAGACCTGAGACATATTAGGAGGGACTGTCCTGACCGAGGAAAAAGCCACCCGAGGGCGAAAGATCCTCTGGAGAGAGGGAATCAGAACCAAACCCCACCCTCTCGGCGAATCTGTAGAGAAAGAAAGGTAGGGCAGACAGGTAGGGTTGGAAAGAAACCACTGTCACAAGTTGCAATGCTCACGGGAGCGGGGTACCAGGAGAGAACCCTGAAACAAAAAAGAGGAGAGCCCAGGTGTTCCCTCCGCTCACAGAAAAGGGAGAACTCACCTGTAATGTGACGATAGGAGCCACGCAGGTGAAGGCTCTGGTTGACACCGGAGCGATAATATCCCTAATAGACGCGGACGTCTGTCGGACTGTGGCAGGGAGGAGAAGGTTGTACCCGTCGGATGTGGGGCTCAGTCAGGCCGACGGTAGCTGGATGTCGGTGACAGGGAAGGTATGGCTACCCGTTCGAGTGGCCGGAAAGAAAGAGAATTTCCCCCTGTATGTGGTACCCGGGCTATGCAACAAAATGATTCTGGGAGAGGATTGGCTCCGAGCGAGGGGAGCCACTCTGAGTTTTAATCCAGACGCGCTAACGGTGAGAGGGGTTAAGATACCACTAGGTGACACAAGGTCTGTCCCTCTCCCTATGGGAGCTGACAGCAACAGGAAGCTTTCCCCAAGAACGGTCGGGGTCTGTATGGGCAAGGTGGATAGCACCAAGGAACAGGGAGGAAAATTGTCCCAAGTCAAACGGGTAGCGACGTATAAGGTTAATAAGAAGGGAGTAACTCCTACAGATCCAGTAGTCCGAGAATCAGGGACGGTCCTCAAGGCGACGGCCGATAGGACTAATAGGACCAGGAAGGTCAAGAAGAAAAAAAAGGCAGCGTTTACTGGACAGTTAAGACAGGGTGACCAAGTTTGGATGAGGGAGACGGGTAAAAAGATAAAGAATCCCGGGGGTAGTCAAACGCGAGATGAGGACAGAGTTCCTGACGACTATAGGGACGACACCGAGCGACGGTTTAAGACAAGAGAGACGACCTCCATAGAGCCTAGAAATATAGAGACGGACGAAAGGTTGGAACGGGAAATTTCAGGGTTCCACTCCACCAGCTATAGGAGGTCACGAAGAGTAGGCGCGGCTCGTGAAGAAAAGAGAGTGGAATGGCAGTTGACCGCAGAATCAGCTGAGGAGTCGAACGAAGGGGATGAAGAGTGTCCAATACCCATCTCCTGGCTCCAGCAAATGGAAAGAGGTGAACCGAGGCTGCCGTTGAGGGGAGCAAGGGACTCCCTGTCCCAGGAGTAGTGTGACGTCCCTCCACCAAGGACCAGTGGGGGTCAGTAGGACAGAGACGGGAGGTTGGAGCGACATCTCCAGGTTTAAATGTGGTGCAGCTGTTTTCTCTGTGGATGCATGGAGGGCCCCCATGTGTTCGCACTGTTGGCAGATTGTGTCGCGGACTGACCTTGGAGGTAGCTAGGGACTAAAACGGAAGGCTTCAGGGGGAGGGGCGCCGTAAATAGCAGGAAAGAACTATAAGTAATTGAGAAGTATCTCGCAGTGAGTAAATTGGCCAACGGGGAGAGTAACTTAGCACGAGAAAGTCGCGTATTGAGCGAGGGTGTCTTTGGGGAATTTAAACTGTCGAGTAGAATATCTTAAAGAAACAAACGGTGCTAATATTGTTCTGTTTTGAAAAAAAAAAAAGAAATTTAGAAATGCTCAGTCGAGAAGGATTTCTCCTTCACGGGACGGGAATTGAATATTGTTAGTGTAGCATTGCAACAGTTGTTGCACTTGGTCTCTGACCAAAATGGCGCTGCTGGGACAAATTATGGGACTGAAGGGCAGGATTGCCTCGGTCGGGGAGGATCTCTCCTTCACTGGATGAGAATAGCGCATGTTGGGTGTGGCGTTAGGGCAGATGCTGTACCTTGTTCCGAGTGAGAGAATGCTTATGGGACAAGTAAAGTTAAAAAAAAAAAAAAAGGTGGGGGAAGGAAAGGACAAAAAAAGAAAGATGGATATGTGGATAGGATTTGTTCAATGAGGTGTGAGAAAAGAAAATCTGGAGAGTGTTTTTAATTTGCAGATAGCTGGATAAGGATGTGAGGGGGGAGATGATGAAGATGAGAATACCAACGGCCAGCCACGCGTAGCGGCCAGAGAAAAAGAAAAGTGTACGTGTATGTGCGCAGTTGGGTGTGTTGTCATCGGGAAACCTGTACCCCCAGCATAGTGGCCCCGGGAAGGTTGAGAGACGTGTTATTGAAAATACGGGTTGAGCGACTGCATAATTTAAGGTAGCCTGTGGACCTCGTTAGACAGGCACTGCAGTGCTATGTTGCACTGGGGGGGGGGATGCACACCACTAAAGCACAGGCGGCCGAGCAGCTGAGCGAAAGGAGGGGGCCGGCCGGTGCAGCACCCGGTTCTAACAGGTGTGGTGGAACGAGCGGAGGACGAGTCCGTTCGGGGGCCGCCCAAAATGGCCCTTAAAATTGTAAGAAAGTAGCGGAAGAATCAGTGAGGAAGAGAAAACACACCTATGGACGCACACGCGCACACCCACGCACACAACAAGCAAGAAAAGAAAAAAAAAGTATATGTATATATTTTTGCAGGACACTTCCATCTTACACCTGCAGACCAAAGATAAACAGAAGAGAAAACACACACACACGCATACAGCAAGCAAAAAAAAAAAATAGTATTTTTGCATGACACTTCCATCTTACACCTGTAAACATAAGACAAATCAAAGACAGAAGAGGAGGGAACACACACACCCACACTCTCCTAACAAACAAGACGTTTTTTCTTCTTCCCCTCCTTTCATTCCGCTTGTTTCTTGTTTTTTTTTTGTTGTTTTTTTTTGTTTTTGTTTTTTTTTACTTTATTTTGTTTTTTTTTCTGTTTTTTTTTTGTTTCTTACAACTAATCCGAACAATTAAAACTCCAGAGACTTTATCACTTTTCTTTTGGCATGCGATTAATATATTCTGGAAAGAGGGGCTGGCTCACGATTTGCGATTTTTTTCCCCTTTTCTTCTCTCTCTCTCATTGAAACGGTCAGTGCAGTTGGCAATCCAGCCATCTGAGAAACAATTCACCTGGCAAAAGGTGTATTTTACGATGTAAAAGACATGTCGATGGGAGGGGAGTGGAATGAGAGACGCTCAAGGGTACAAAAATAGGAGTTGTCCCAGTCGTGAAGGATTTCTCCTCCACCGAAAGAGAACAAGAAATGGAAGTGCGGCATCCGAAGAACAGATGCTGCACTTTGATCCTGACCAAAAGGCCAAGAGTAGCGGTGAACCCGTGGAAAAAGAAAAGGAAAAAAAAGGCAGATGTAAACGACGAAAGGAAGAGAAAGAAAGACAGAGAAAAAAGATAAGATCATAGCTTATGGTGAGAGAACGTGATGACGTTAAATTGGCCATGACAGCCCGTGGGTGGCGAGGATACCAATGAAATTCCGATGTACAAAGCAAACAGTCGACGAACAGCGGGGCGACAAGTGACCCTATTGAAAAGACGCGTGGCCTTTGTGGAATCGGATTCAGCTGTTTTTATGTCCTCTCAAAAATAATTAAGTTGGGCATCTCTGTTTTTACGACCTGTCAAGTTCCATTAGAGAACACCCGAATGCCAACAGAGAAAGAAAGACAGCTCCTTTTTTGGGTATAGGCCGCCTGGCGAAGATTTGACGGACAGTGATCCCTTAATTCTGGTTGGCCAACGACCTGAAACGGGAAGAGACCCAGTCCACGCCCCCACAATATAAGCAGTGAGCCTTGAGAGATTGACAGTCAGAGTTAGAGAGAGAGCTTTGCTTCCTTGGGTCCGACAAACGAAGATTCCCCCATCGATTGACCCTGTCACGTAGATAATTGAGTTGTCTGTCGGAGAAAGAGAAGAGAAAACCTCGCAGTTAACAAGTGGTCAGTCCCTAACTAAACAGCTAACTCCGATTGTACCCTGATTGAATACAAAGAAGTTTAAACAAAAAGAAACGCTTATTGACTTGGTCCCTTCAATTGTTTTGCATGACAAGTCTGTTTCAGGAAACCGGCCGTTGACATCATCGCTGAGAAAACACCAGAACCGACAACCGGGGGCATTCCACCACTGGACGACGCACGGGTGACGTAAGTGTTACATATATATATATATATATAACGAAAATATAGTTTTAAGTTATAAAGAAAGCAATAAAGGTAATACAATAATTCATTTGTGTCGAGGGCGAGTGAAGAAAAAATACAAGCAGTGGTTAGTAGGGCCCTCCCAATCCCATCTAGTTGATAGACCGCCCGTTCCACTTCGATTTGGAAAGGCACCTGAGCTCCTGCGGGCCAGTCTCTAAGTGGGAATGCTCTCTAGAAGTGAGGGATGGGGGGTTAGTGATTGATTTCTGTCCCTCCAAGACGCGTGAAATTTAGAGGGAGGGGTGAAAAAGGAAAAAATACAGTTAGGAGGGGGTAGAGATCTTGGAGGCTTCCTAATCAGAGAGGGATGGAAAACTCACTCGGCTAGCTAAGAGATAAAGTTACGCTTGACGGAACTGTGCGTTGCACACTTAGGCGGGGAACACGTATTCAAATTTTGTTCCTTTTCGTACACACAGACTTGCTACATGTATCCATTTTTTGTCAAATGCCGCGCGATGCAGCCTTCTTCTATCACATCTGATCTTCACCTGTAGTTGGTGTTTCAAGAAAGCGATCATATTCTGATCAGAAAAAGACAACCTTGCAGACGCGACGTCCAAATCGCCATTCTAGCCACGCCCAGAATCGTAATGTAGACAATTTGTCTTTCCCTTTCCCACAGTCAACAACATTGGATATGGTAATCGGGCGAGGATGCTCGGGATCGATGCGAGCTGTCACCTCGCTGAGATACGACCAGTACCGGTGGAGTTTGCGCCAATCGAAGAAAGTGTGATCAATCGTTTCTACGGCCGTTTTTTCCGCAACGGGGACAAGCAGGCAACTCCAAAAACCCGGAACTGCATTGTATATTGTTGAGTGGAAGTGCATTTCGGGCCAATCTCCAGATCCGAGAGAACTCCGAATTGTTCAGATGACTCGGACCTGGCTCCAAACTCCACGTGGAGCGGCTCTCACTTTGCTGCCAACCCAAACGCGCGCATAACGGGTCGGCGCCTCACTCACTTAATCCCTGTGGAATTCCCTACGGGTATCAGTCACAAGGTCACTGAACTTTGGTAGTCGTTTTAGCGCGGCTCGGCACTCTTTTAGAAAGGCAGATTCTCCCCGCGGCTTGCGACGGCTCTCGACAGAGGGGTCGAGAACGAGGTCGGGAAAGCAGCAGTAACCGCGGGGTGCCAGGGTTGATCATCTTGCATATAGTGGTTCAGGAAGGCCAGCCTCTCGGTGTCTCGATGAGACTTCAAATCCGACATTCCCAAGCCTCCCTCACACGAACGTTGAATATAGACCTGTCCACTCACCCAGTATCTTCCTCTGTCCCAAAGGATCGGTTCTGTGTTTTGGGGCTATTATCCCTAGGTTTGGAGGGGTTCGTGGGTTTGCCTCCTTGGGCTTGCAATTTGCTCCCTCTTTGGGGATGTATCCTCATGGGGAGCATCTCTCCGGGCACAGCCTTTTGGGGCTGTTGCCCCTGCTTCCATATTGTCTGGGCAGTACACCCCTTCGTTTCAAATGTGGCTCCCCCATTTGTCGTCCTTTGGGGAAGTTATTACGTCAGCGCTGTGGGTTGTCTCCTTTTTCACTCTTCCCATATCTGTGGTCTCCATGGTCTGTCAAGGAGTATAGTAAAATCCGAAAATCACCATTTTGACAGACGTGGAGACGGCGTCCAAACTGGGGAGCCGACTTTGGCGCCAAAAAGAAGTGGCGCTAAAGGAGGCAAATGGGGAGATAGAACTGAGAGAGGGAGTGGTAAGTTAGTGGAGGGAAGAGAGAAAATGTTTCCGACCCGCCCTCGCGGGAAGGTCTTAAATTATCAGCTCGGACCCCCCCGCAAGGGGGGAAGTGAGCACAGAAAGACAGACAAAGTGGGGGTGCCGACAGAATGCTACCCAAACAAAAAGCTCGTCAGAGTGTTCCGGGCACGAGAATGTGTCGCCAGAACAGCACTGCTTCGCGCAATATATGTAGTGAGAACAGATACTACACTTTGAGATATTAATTTTTTTATTCACAAGAAAAAATACAATTGGGAAAATGAACAAAAAATTTAGGCACAAGGCCAACTCAAAAAGAAGGGGGGATGGTGAAGTTGGTTGGTCCATGTTGTCTCTTTTGGAAATTTTAAAAGATGTCTCTCTCGGCCAGCATCTTTTATCATGGTTGCCCTTTTAAATTTGTATTTATGTGTGTGTGTGGGGGGGTCTTACTTAAACCCAATTTTAAACCATTTTTTATTTATATAAAAAAAATACAAAAAAGATAACAATATTAATAAAAATTTCACTTACTACATTTTGATCATGGTCCGAAGGCCAGGATCAAAAGAAAAAAAAGAAAGCCTTTTTTCTATTTATTTAAAAAGAAAATACAACTTTGTTATACATGGATCGTGGAATTGCATTCATATGAATAAGATTTAGCTAACTTGAATATTCTTTTAAACATTCCTTTTAATTAATTCCTTATAAGTTTTTTTCGGTTTTCTATGGTCATGTTTAGTTAACCATTACGTGTAACTTATATTCATGCAAACATTCTACATGATATATACTAATACTTGAGTAATATTTGCCTAAAAAAGGTTATAGTAAATACAAACATCTTTCTATACATATTTATGTATGCGTTCATATTGGTTTAAAAAATGTGTCTACCAAACTCCTCTGTCAGTTTCTAGTTTACAGACATTAATCTTAATATATACGGTATTCGAACACAAGGGAAACTTCATATTTCGGTTTCAGCCGAGGAAAATCGGTGCAAAAGTGTGTAAATAAAAAATGGAATTTACCCGGTGAAGGTTGAACGTCAGGATTAAGACTATGCATGCGTAACGTAATAGCTATTTGTTCATGTTTTAATTGTTAGCCTTGCAGCAAACAGGTCTTCATAGCTCAGGATTTAATGTCAAAGGAAAAAGTAAATTGTAAGCTAAACGTTTTGGTTTCGATTCCTGGTGATGGCGCACGAGTCATTTTTTATAACTTTTTGAATCATTACTATATATTGGCTACATTATATAAATACGAAATTTGCATTCATCCAAATATCATATTTAAGCGTATTTTACGACCGGGCAATCTCGGGCGACCTGCTAGTAACAAGATAAATGCAAATTTAGGCTCTATCGTGGTTCGAAACGGCAGTATAAAATGACTTCTTCTTCTTCTTCTTCTTCTTCTTATTCTTATTATTATTATTATTATTATGATGATGATGATTATGATGATGATGATGTTTGATAGCAGTAACATTTTTATCTCGTGCGCGTGAAGTTGTCTTCAGTTGCCAACCGACAACAAAAAAAGAATTACGATTGCAGTCAGGAAGGAGAAATAAAACGCTGATTTTTAAGAAGAATTTCGAATCCGACTTTTTTTTTTTTGCTTTCACTGCTTTCAGAAAAAGCCAACATTTCGTCGTGAAAGAAACACGAACACAATTCCAACGTCGTTCGCTCTCAACTCGAACGAATTTATGTGACTTATAGAGGGAATAATTCCCGGACAAACTACGGACAATCTTTCAGGATATACTCAGTAAATGAGAGAAATTAAGATTAAACAGTACTGATCTAACTAGAATACAAAACCAAATCATATAGCGTTTCAGTCTTAGTCGGTATTGTTTGAGCTATCGACAGATGGATAGAAAATAGTTAAAAATGGCCTGACTATAACATAAATGCGTATTTGCGCATGCATACGAATAGCACATTTAGTTGACTTATAGTCTCAATTATTTTCGATTTCGACTCCTTAGCAGCTATTTTAATGGACTAAAACCCCATAACAGAACGGTCAACAAAAATGAAATCATTTGACCTGCCTCGTGCCACTTGTGTCTCGATGGAGATGCACTTTGAAAAAAAAAAAAAATGGAAACAGACAGACACACAAACATCGTGAGTTTTATAAATTAGATTTAAACTACAGGATTTGCTTAATTTAATTTTTGCGCTAATATTACGATGTGCCTTTGCACTGCTGGGATGAAATTTTTCTTTTTTTGTGTATTTGTTTTTTTGTATGTTATAAAACCACAAGATCAACTGCATGGAAAATCGATGTGTTGCTTGTGGCAATATTTTAGAGTATTTCAAAGATTTTGAAGTCAAGAATATTCGTGTGTCAGAACGATGAAGACCATCTGATCATCCTGGAGACATGATGTATGATACGCGCTTAATTGTAAAGCATGGGTTGCGCAATCCATAACAACTATTCTCTTGAATCGGCACTGGTTGATTCCGGTGGCATAGGAAAATACAGGACGACTTGAAACAATGCTTAGATAAACGAAGAGCACATACAGCACCTGGTATTCCTAAATAGTCAACCATTTAACCAAGATTGAGAATGCTTAACTTCCACGCAGAACACATGGTCGTCTTAAAATTCAAGAATGATAAATAGTTGGTACAAATCTACTTAATAAGTTTTCAAATGTTGATATTTTTATTCACAATTTTTAGATGTTTCGTAATCTTCAGAAGTAAACTTGTAACAAATCTATTTCTGTAACTGTTATGGAATAAGCTGATATACCTATTTCAGCAATAATAGACTTAACCAGAAACTGTAAAGGTAGTTACATCTAACACGTCACAGGTGGGAGATCTGTTGATTGGTTGTTTTGTTTTACGGCATATCAAACCTTTTCAGGTTATTTAATGCCGAATCTGGCGATTTTGAAGAACGATTTTTTAATATAGTATATTTATTTTTTAAATCGTATTCTATTTAACCCATAGTTGGGACCCTAACAGATACTACCACTCCGGGTCAGAGTGGACCTGCGAGCAATGGCAATTAAAGGGTGGATCCACACTCCCTAAGGCCTGCAAGCTGGGGCCTCACCATCGGATATAGTTTAAGGTCATATCCAGGATCGTGGGAGATTTGTGACAGTATGGCCCACAAAACCATGACGTGTAAATCTGTAACATAATTTGTTTATTATATGACGGTGTTTATTTTCATTTGTTTACTTATTTATTTGCGGACCATTATCCTCATCCTTCATAGTTGTTGTTTCACGACGTTTCGGCCAACTATTCCTCTGGGCTTCTTCAGAAGAATTCCAATATGATCAGCATGCAAGGCCGCAACAGTAACCCTTATCCTCGAGTGCTTTTAATCTTGATAAATGATGACTTAAGAAAAAGTAAAAAAATAAACAAAATGAAATTTTTCTGAGCCTTTGGACCTAATGTTTGATAGAGTATATTTTTTTTGGTCTGCAAAATTCCAATATAAAATAAAAATTTTGTCAGTTTTACATATTTAAATTTTAACACGCTTTTCCATTGGTCGGTGTTTGTTTACATTAGTGATCTTTAAACCCAACGAATTTCAGGTAAAAACATTACTACGTACTTATGCATCATGCAGAAATTAGTAGAAATTCCAAAAATTACGAATAGACTAAAGTTTATTACGAAAAATGAGACATAATCATTATGTGCTTAAAGAATTTTAAATAAAATTCAACCCCAATTACGTCCATAGATATCGTGTTTAAAGATTGCGGTTCCTTAGCTTACGTCATTTTAAGTCAAGATCAATTAGTTGTTCATGCTGAATTAGTTGCACAATACTTCCACATTAAAGTTTACGATGTTACTGAATAATTCGATAAATTCATTTTTTACTTATAATTATTTTTATTAGGACCATTTTTTTCGTAATTTTTGTAATTTATACTAACTTCGCCATGACACGTAAGTACGTAATAATGTCTTCACCTGAAATGAGTTGGTTTGAAAGAGCAGCAATGTAAACAAGTATACGTATGTCTGCCTCGCTCAAGATTGAATTGAAGTCTTTCTCCGAAAATACACAGATGAAATGGACGCATCTTAAGAATGCACATTCGTGTTATTTCTACCACTGTGCTTTTGTCGAGACTTACGGTCTAGTGAGTGAAATTCTAATTAATAGTTTTATTCTTAAATGTTGTTTTGTTGATGTTTTATTCCCGCTGCCAAAATCCACAATTAATCTCAATCCAACTTTATATATTTATAACAAAATCTTTTCAGAGGTAACGAGCCTCACCTAACAGGAACCGCGGATAAAAAACTTTGTAACGTAAGAGATTCGATTATACTCGCCACTGTTGCTTACGCTTGAGTCCATCTCAACGGATTAATTACTTCATAAATATTCAAACGTCTGCGACGAATACCATCGTAGATGGTCACCTGCGCCCCCCCCCGACAAAGCAAGCTGAAATCTGTCTGAATATTAACAAATGCCGATGGACTTTGCAAAAACGGCGTCTACGTTGTTGTCGTCTTACTTTGTGACAGCGATAAGCTATCATTTCGTGCAAATTAATTAGAAGCTAGCGATACGCCTTGCTTGTATTAAAATAACATCGCCGTGGAGAGACAAAATTGTAGACTCGACCTTATCAGTGCGCACGATCGATTCCATGACTCAGTGCTGCTAGGAAAACATTTTTTTTTTAAACAAAGCAAGACCTATACTTGTAAGATACGTCCGTTTTATATACGCCATTACTTTTTTTTATGTTACTAAGAAGTCATCATCATCATTATCAACATCAGCGGCCCTGCTGCGTTAACAGCGTCCGCAACCACGGTTCTCCAAATTGTAGAGCCATGGTAATCTCGGGGAGACAAGTAAAGATGGTATTATCCCATTGCTTTCCATCTTGATTCGGGGGCACATCTTCCCCAGTGAGTTAAACGCGCCCTCGGATACCAACCTGGAGATTTCTACGACTCGGCGCGGTACATATAGCGCCTAGCCTTCTCAAATTGTCACCCATCTACTACAGGCCAGGCTCATCGTTGCTCAACTTCGGTGATATGACGAGAACTGGTGAGTCAACGTGATTGTACCGTGTGCGTCATAACTTATCAAGGCCTAAAGACCACTTAATACGTGTGAGGTTGCCAGTGTAACAACAACGTTATGATCAGTTAAGGTGGAAATTGGGTAGACTTTGATTATTTAAGATGTCAAACAAGAACTTTGTATTGGACATAAAGATGACCATGTTGCAGTCAGTTGGAAAGCAAGCCCGCGGTAGAGTTTCATAGGCGGGCAGATTTAGGAAAGAAACTTTGTTCATGGAATTTGCGTTCAGATTTAAGCACAGAAAGTGGGAAAAATTGTTGACAGTGTTCGTAGCAAGACGAGTGTTGTGAATGTTTCGCAATAGACAATATAGATTGAAACTCAGTCGAGCACTTACCCTGAACATAAATATAGAGCAGCGCTTTTTGTAAGAAAGAGATTGTAAGGAGGGGAAAAGATAATTTTCAGCTTTAATGTGACAGCTCGATCGACAGACAGCGCTACCTATACAGAGGCATGGACACAATTGTTGCATTTTCTATAGGTTTCTGTGAGTCCATTTTTTATCGTGTTTTTTCAATCGGTCTGGTTGTTGTTCGAAACTTTTGCTTATTGGCTGGAAGACACGAGACTAGAAGATAACACCGAAAAGAAAACAAAAACGTACATTGCATAGCCGCGTACATTCGATTTCCAAAGATTAAATGTAACAGACCAACGACTGTGCTATTACGAACTTCCGCGACCGAATCGATGGACACTTGTTCGCCATTGATTAAGTTGTTTCTTTATCACGCTTCCACGGTAGGAATATTTGACGGAAAGTAGAATTTGAAATCAGCGCTTGATCAGCCTCGCCAGTTTTCTCTGGCAGGAGTGCCTCAGGCGACTAGCAATAAACTAACAACTTCTCCATAAATAAAAAGGCAAAGCCTGAAAAGTGGACCTCTTAGGACAGCATAGAACCCTATTTCAAACCGGTAGATAAACCATCTTCAAAAATGACATACTCTGACCGTCTGCCCAGGTTATGTTTAATAAATCGATTTTAATTTTTCTAATTAACCATAAATTCTAATTAACTCAACATCTTTTTCTTAACTATCTGTGTATTTCTATCGTCTTCTATCATCTACATATGATACGTCTTGCCTCTGTTAGCATTAGAGAAAGAGTGTCTCTTTTTTTATAACAAGCATTGTCATCTAATCTAAATCCTATCTGTACTTACGCATATGTAAATTAGATGAAAAACTGTTTCTTTATTTAAAAGAAATATAAGTTAGAATTATCATTTTTAATGAAGACAAAAGGAAAATCTTAATATATCATCATCATGAGTCGCATCTTCCGCTTCCGGTTTGGATTGCGAACCAACTTGACTTGATTTTCGCCATTCCTTTGATTCAGGGCAAGTTGGTTGATGGACACCCAACTGTTGAGAGATGTCCAATCGAAAACATTTTCTCTCCACGTTCTCCTTAGCTTTCCTCTGCCTCTTTTGCCTTCTTACATACCCTCAAATCATAACTTTGACAGGCCAGTAATTGATCGTTTGACATTGCTGAAAAAGTTTAAGGGGTTTCCTTTTGATTTTATCAAATAGAGGGGGTATAAAAGTAGTAGACGGATTTTGAAACACCTCAATACGATTGGCTGGTTGTTTAGTACATGTGATACAATCAAGCCCATTAAAACTACTAGAAGGCCATAAATTGAATTAACTTTTACTTTAACAATTATTTGCAACCTTGTTTATTGTAGAATGATGCAGTTTTGCGGCTCAGTGTGAGCAAATCAAAACAGATTGAGAAGGTCAAGCAATAAATATCTGAAATATCAAAAATATCTGTTAAGATAAATATTTAATTCATCTGAACAGATATTTTCGTATTATTTGGATTGTTCTGACTATTGTTCCCATCTAGGCTTTTATGCCGGCTCATCTAATTGCTTGCCTGACTCAATCTACTCTGATCTTCTCACCCTGAGACGCAAAACTCGCAAACAACTATGACTGCTCAAGATATTAGCTGACTGGAAGCCTGAAATGTCTTATCTTTCTACCAGAGTGATTAATAAGTTGGAAATACTCCACCCTCTCAGGCCATCTCAACTGAGTACTTGGTAATAAACTACCAAATGTGAGGCGTCTTTCTGTTTTCAGGATTCTATAGGTTATCCCCATCGTCTTTGTATTCATCTTAATTCCTATAAGTTTTCCATTTTTTAATGAATCATTTTTAGCATCTTCCGGAGTCTCGACTCTGGGAGTAAGAGAACTGACCCTTAGTATTACACTGGACTTCTCTAATACCACTAAATGAACCTACTATTGTCGTGCAAGGTTACCTGGTAGTTGTATTTGGAAGAGCTCATCCCTCTCAAAGCAGAACAGGTTATGCTGTGCGCTTTCTTTGTAATCTCACTATGATGACGTGTAATTTCAGAATGAGATTCTTTCTCTTTCTCGCATGAATTTCAAGGCACACGGGCGTTTGTCCTGAGCATGCAATACAATCACTCATTATTTTTTCCAGAAGATTATTTTTCTGATCAAATCATTTGATTGTTGAATTCTGGTCAAAGAACGAAAACACTTTTTCATATGTTCCTGTCATATTTTGTCATATTTCTCCGCGTTGTATCACTGAAAGTGATTCGATGCAAATAAAATTTCTATATTCACTGTTGTTGTAATAAGGCTTTTTTCTTGCCGCTAAATACGTGTGTTTCTTATTATAATGGAAACTGCTTGTGCAGAAATAAACCATTAGGGAGAGTTGGTTTTGCTAGAGAACTTCCGTGTGATAACATGTGCATCAATTGCCGCTTTGAACAATTCAAGGGTTCTATTTACGCACTCTTTCGCAGGAAGACAGATGATATTTCCCCATCGGCATCTCTGATGAGATCTCTGATGGCTTCCCAAGAAGCCTTCTTATAGTACCTTGTCGTTTTGAACAATGGCTCTTCAGCTTTAGGTCGAGAGTTTAGGGTGATTTCTTCCATTATCACAGCGTAATCAGCATTCCCGCGTGGCATTCGTTACGCAATCATCGGGATTTGTGTGCAGAAACAGATCTGGAAGTAAGGCTTGTTGATACTGTCGATCTGGGTGACGGATCGAAAACGTAACTGTCTGTGATAGGGAATGAGATATGGAGAAGCTATGTGTTATACTACCAGATGTCTCTGTGTAAAGTAAAGAAACCAAGCCAATTACTGTCGTGGATATTAAAATCACCAAATGCATGTACTTGTTCGCTAGGATCAATGAGGAGTGCTGTATGAATGCTATCAGATACTTGGTTAATTGGGGTAAAGTCCTGGGTCGAGGGAAGGGTGTAATCGAGCTTTTTCGGGTATCAGTATCTTAGGATAAAACACGTACAAATTTACAATGTAACACGGACACATTTACAATGTAACACGTACACATTTACAATGTAACACGTACACATTTACAATGTAACACGTACAAATTTACAATGTGACACATACAAATTTACAATGTAACATGTACAAATTTACAATGTAACACGTACACATTTACAATGTAACACATACAAATTTACAATGTGACACGTACAAATTTACAATGTGACATATACAAATTTACAATGTAACACGTACACATTTACAATGTAACACGTACACATTTACAATGTAACACGTACACATTTACAATGTAACACGTACAAATTTACAATGTAACACGTACAAATTTACAATGTAACACGTATACATTTACAATGTAACACGTACAAATTTACAATGTAACACGTACACATTTACAATGTAACACGTACACATTTACAATGTGACACGTGCACATTTACAATGTAACACATACAAATTTACAATGTGACACGTACAAATTTACAATGTGACATATACAAATTTACAATGTAACACGTACACATTTACAATGTAACACGTACACATTTACAATGTAACACGTACAAATTTACAATGTGACACATACAAATTTACAATGTAACATGTACACATTTACAATGTAACACGTACACATTTACAATGTAACACATACAAATTTACAATGTGACACGTACAAATTTACAATGTGACATATACAAATTTACAATGTAACACGTACACATTTACAATGTAACACGTACACATTTACAATGTAACACGTACACATTTACAATGTAACACGTACAAATTTACAATGTAACACGTACAAATTTACAATGTAACACGTATACATTTACAATGTAACACGTACAAATTTACAATGTAACACGTACAAATTTACAATGTAACACGTACACATTTACAATGTAACACGTACACATTTACCATGTGACACGTGCACATTTACAATGTAACACATACAAATTTACAATGTGACACGTACAAATTTACAATGTGACATATACAAATTTACAATGTAACACGTACACATTTACAATGTAACACGTACACATTTACAATGTAACACGTACAAATTTACAATGTGACACATACAAATTTACAATGTAACATGTACACATTTACAATGTAACACGTACACATTTACAATGTAACACATACAAATTTAAAATGTGACACGTACAAATTTACAATGTGACATATACAAATTTACAATGTAACACGTACACATTTACAATGTAACACGTACACATTTACAATGTAACACGTACAAATTTACAATGTAACACGTACAAATTTACAATGTAACACGTATACATTTACAATGTAACACATACAAATTTACAATGTAACACGTACACATTTACAATGTAACACGTACACATTTACAATGTGACACGTACACATTTACAATGTAACACATACAAATTTACAATGTAACATGTACACATTTACAATGTAATACGTACATAAATACAATGTAACACGTACACATTTACAATGTGACACATACAAATTTACAATGTATCACGTACACATTTACAATGTAACACGTACACATTTACAATGTAACACATACAAATTTAACATGTAACACGAACCAATTTACAATGTGACACATACAAATTTACAATGTGACACGTACACATTTACAATGTAACACGTACACATTTACAATGTAACACGTAAAAATTGACGCTATACTAAAAAGAGTTGAAGACATGTTGTGTTAAAAACTTAGAAATAAGAGACTGCGGTATTGGAGTTACGGAGACGCGCGAAGACACACACACACACACATACTAACGTGATGTTTTGTTGATATAGATGCAGGTATAAGTAATTAAGCTATTCTTTGAATTTTTATACAGGAAAAAATGCACCTGATACAGCGATTAATGTAGAGAACGGCTCTCGTCTTTAGGAAGCACGTTACTTTCATAAACTTCCGGGACTGGTCTTCACTCCCGACCTAAATTGAAGATCTACATCTGTAATTAAGTAATTGTTTTTTAACGATCTCCTTACATGGCCACACTCGGGACCCACCACTTATACGCTGACAGTCGCAAGTAAACATAAACAAGGAAAACATTCCACTAGCTTTCTTTTTGTAGTGAAACAACAGACATTTATTTACAGGTACATTCAAGAATAATGCCTTGCCATTTGTTCCAAAGTTTTCTCGTATTCCAATGCGCTTTAGAAGACTTTACCGTTTATGTATTTATGTTTTTGCGGACAATTATTCTCACCTTCATAGTTGTTGTGGTCTCATGAAGATGAGGATAACAGTTCGCAAAAATAAATAGATTCACAAATGATATACCTAAAAGGATTCCAATAAAAATAATATATAAGACTGCCGTGTGCAACATGTGGTATTTGTCCGATCATGTTTAGGACGCGCCTTTCCCTGTCGCTCTCAATCCACGTGTGTAACACGTCTCTCTCTATCTCCTTTCGGGTCACATTTTTTTCTTTTTTTATAATATTTTTCTTTTCTTTTTCTCACTATGATATCACCTCGCAAACGGCTCGTACACATCAGATCTGTTGCTAAAATCACTAGAAAATGGTTGGCTTATCCTAGTACTCGAGAAAGTACGCCATAAACGATGCAATCCTATACCTAAACAAGTTAAATATGTTGTAAGTTGGAGTGCTATTACTACATAAGAGGAGGAGCTCCTAAGAGTACTCTTTCATTCTTTGACAGGGTACAAAACCATCTTTGAAATCTAGTAAGCCAGGGCCTTTCACTTCTCTGCTTCCTCATTCTCACAAAGAATAAGTTACAAGTTTGTTTCTGCTCTATCGTTATTTTTATGGAAGATGTTCGACTGAGCTTTAATCTATCGTCTCCCATGTAAAAAAAAGCCCAACAGCTACTTGTCTAGCTATAACAACTATCTACAATTTATCTCACTCCCTGTCTTTTCCTATATGTAAACGGAAATTATATGGACAGAGTTTCATTTCTAGAACTATCCGTCTACAATTTATCTCAGTCCCTGTCTTTTCCTAAATGTAAACGATAATTCTATGAACAGAGTTTCATTTCTAGAACTATCCGTCTTTGGAACACAATACTGTTGGGTTGCTTCCCAACTGGCTAAAACATGATCATTTTCAAGTTTAATATAAATAAATTCTTGTTGAGCCTTTTTCTTAAATAAGCAAAGCCTACTCAAGTTGAACGATTACTGATCATCACAGTGATGTCTCACGTCTATATAACATTCATTTACTCTTGTCCTAAAGTGGCCACCGCGCCTTGATAAGTGGTGATCCTCAAGTAGAAAAAGATAACGAGGCCGTTAAGACTATATTAAAAAATATTATCATATTTTGTCGTAAAGATGTGAAGCAATTTCCATTCAAATGCGCCAAATTAATACTCTTCCTTTCTCCTCGTCATCTTGCTGTTTACAGCTGCTCTCGGGTCTGAATTGCAGCCTATCGTCATGTCGCTAAAGGATCTGAAGCATTTATCTTGCTGAAGCACATTGTGTACTGCTATTTGCTACCTTACAATCCCATATGACTGGCAATATAGACGTAGCTAGAAGAAGTTTATGTGGCGGTTAAGTTCATATATTTTCCCGCGTTATTTTTTCGTTATATATCATGTATGAAATTTATTTGTAAGCTACTTTATTTTATTTATATTTTAATCATGGCGGTGTGAACCAAATATGAGATTTTAGATTAATAAGGGTCGTTTGAATAAATAGCTTTGCAGAGATAACTCACCCAAGTGTTATTCAAGTATTAAAAAATCAGTAAATATGAAAAAAAAAACAGATTTAAAACAATATAAAAATTGCAAATATATTCAAGTATGCAGAATAAAAACAATATAAAAATATAAATATAAAAATAAATATAAATAAATATAAAAATATAAAACCAATATAAAAATAAACAATAAAATAAAATAAACAATAAAAATAAAACAATAAAAAATTGCAAATATATTCAAGCATGCAAAATTCACAAATAAAAAGACAATATTTTGTTCTGCATTCCAAAATGTTTTGTAACGAATTCCATACAATAATAAAAAATTTGGGTTGTTGGTTAAGTGTATATGAAACATTTCCATAAGCAAATGAACACACTTTAAAGAAAGAGAACACATGAGAAACACATTATCTTTTCACACACGCGCGTTCTTGTGCACCCGTGAGTTATCGCTGGTGATTGATCCAGAAACAATCCAATTAAATTAATAGTCTTTTTTTTACATATAGTTTGTTCTACATTCATCGTCGCTTACCATATGTGTTACAGTTGATCCGTATTGCCGCATCATGTAATATAAAACTCATAGGCGAATAACTCATGCATGGAAACACAAAGAGACTTGTTAGCGGGTTTCAAGGTTTTATTATGGAGAAAGGGTTTGTTCACGAAGGCAGAGACCAAAATTAGAGATGCTATTATATTATTAGTTTTTTCTTAAGCTCTTAAAACATATGCTCTTTCTATATAGTCCTCCAATTGATTACGATCTGGTGAGCTAGAAATCCAAATGTTATATGTTCATTATTTCCATCATCACTTACCATATGTGTAATCGTTGACCTGTATTGTTGCATAGCTGCTAAACACCGGCGAATAACTTAGGTATTGAAACATAAAGCGACTTGATGACAATTTTAAAGGTTTTATTGGAGAAAGAGAGATTTGTTCCCAATGGAAGATACCGAAAATTGACTCCTTCGAAAAGATTGACTAAAATTAGTTCCTTTTACTTAATTTTCTTTTTAGCTGAAAAATGTTCGAGGAACGAACAGGTCTTAGACATACTTAGATTTTTACATTGTCGGCACATGTGGTTCGGCTGCTTCCTCCGAAAATTTATGAAACTATGTTCCGATTCTCGATTTCTAATATAATGGTGTTGTCTGGAAAGCTGACCTATAGACCTTCGTATCAACCATGCTAGATGCACTGAGTACATCTCCGATCGCTGCCAGGTTGGTCTGATATGTACTTAATGAAAACCTCTCGAAATACATACTAGCTGATGTAATCTTTACATACCAGCGTAAGGTTCCAATATATAGCATACAGAGATACTTGCAGCGATAAAATAAAGAAGGGTAATCGATCAAAGACTAATGGTATTCATAATAAAATATGGGCGGACATTAAATCATAGATTGAAATTTATTTGTACCAAATACAAAATGTTATAAATGATTTTATTGGGATTACTCTGTATAAGCAGAGCAAAACTAAAACATGACGAGGTTTTTAAAAAAATAGTTTTCATGCACGAAATTTAATATATAACAATATCACAGCATGGTGTTAGGCGTGTTCATGGTTTATACTGACGCATGCTGCTTGGGTTTGATTATTGTGGCCTTGCCATTGATAAGTCTCATGTATGCCATAGTCATGAGATTACCAGATTCACATTTCTGTCAAACCAGTCACATGGATTTCGTTGGATATTTTTTAAATGCATTTAAATATAGCCATAAGATGTCTTATCGAAAAAAGGGCAACTGTTCTTAGATTCTTACATTTGTACAAATAGCACTTTCGTCGGTCTGTCATGCTAAATTATGAAGTAGCATTTTTAGTTGCACTCTTGTAAAATGATAGTACTCCTGCATTGTCAACAGAGCCCCGTTAATCTGGTTACAATCCTAATACACTGAGTAACAAACATATCCGCCATGAGTAATCCCTCCATAAGCCGGGTACGGCATATTTCTGAAACAGTTATGTTGTCACAACTTCTTACACAACTGAGAAAGGTTTGGATATTCGATCTGCTGATACTTATGATGCCTACGAAAATAACCGCTTCTACTTTCTTGCAAAGGTAATCATAACCATTTTCATCAGGGAAAATATATTGAAACGGATTTCATGCGACCAAAAAATTGGAAAATACTATACACGTTCCCCCACTCCCCGCCTTTCTTCCCCCTCCTCCTCGTCCCGTCTGAACTGTAAAATATTTGTCAGGAATTCTTCTGAGTTTAAACCAATTTATATCCGCACTTAATTGGCTAATTTAGAATTAACCATTATCCTCCTTTCTTTACGCTTTGTTGATTTCCATTGCAAGTGCAACCGTTTTGTTTATCGGGTTTTGGTTAATTGCATCTCGTCACGTACGGCCAACAACAACACCAAAATACAAACGCAAATGTTACAAAACAAGACTGCGAATTCTCAAGATACATCCATTTAACCTGCGCGTTTTACGATGCAAAGCAAACCTCACAATTAAGTGTGACAGACCAAGGAATATTCTATTTCAAACTAAAGCTTAATAGATAAACGAAAATTATATTTTAAACTTTAGTGTGACAGACCAATGAAAATTATATCATTAACTTTAGCATGAGTCCGACAGACATATCTCCTTATGATGATATATATCCATTCAGTTTGTACGTTTCTTTTACAAATAAACCGATATTTACCCAGACCAAAAAGCAAACCAAGCATAAGGGTTAATGAGATAGATGGATTGACAACTGAATAGTGATAAATGTTATTAGAGGATTTAAAATTGATGAATGAAATGAATAAAATTGGTCGTATTATTTGGATTCTTCGGACTACTGTTCTTATCTCAGCGAATTTTTCGTGCTGACTATTTCTCTGATGATAACTTTTTCTAATCAATTCCTCACTTTAACACTTCATCTTATGGTCTGAAAAAGTATGAAAAAAGAGTTTGACTTTCACAGATTTCAACAAACGGATGCGGTACAAGTAAAGAGCTTGTACATTCAGAACAGACTCGAGTACGTGAAAAGGGTATTTAAATAACTAAATCATTTTGCATGTATTGGTATTTTTATTGAGGGTTCAAACCAGTAAGATAATACGATTTCAAACATAGATTATTTATGCATACAAAATAGGGAACCGAATCGTTTAATTGTGACACCTGGGAATTGATTTGGACGCAGATTTTGAGGTTAATGTAAGTTAGAATAATACATGACCGCATTCTGTTATTGATTATATTAATTTCGTTATTGATTATATTAATTTTGTTATTGATTATACTGATTTTTTATTGATTATATTCTTATTGATTATATCTTGTTATTGATTATACTGATTTTGTTATTGATTACATTGATTTTTTTATTGATTATATCTCTTATTGATTATATTTTGTTATTGATTATATTTTGTTATTGATTATATTTTGTTATTGATTACATTGATTTTGTTATTGATTATATTTCGTAGTGAGTATGTTTTCTTATTGATTATATTGATTTTGTAATTGATTATATTGATTTTGTTATTGATTATATTGATTTTGTTATTGATTATATTTAGTTATTAATTATATTGATCTTGTTATTGATTATATTGATTTTGTTATTGATTTTATTTTGTTATTGATTTTAATTTGTTATTGATTATACTAATTTTGTTATGGATTATATTGATTGTGTTATTGATTATATTGATTTTGTTATTGATTACATTGATTTTGCTATTGATTATATTTTGTTATTGATCATATTGATTTTGTTATTGATTATATTTAGTTATTGATTATATTGATTGTGTTATTGATTACATTTTGTTATTGATCATATATTTTGTTATTGATTATATTGATTTTGTTATTGATTATATTTTTTAGTGATTATATTTTTTATTGATTATATTTTGTTATTAATTATATTGATTTTGTTATTGATTATATTTATTTATTGATTATATTGATTTTGGTATTGTTTATATATTGTTATTGATTATATTGATTTTATTATTGATTATATTTTTTATTGATTATATTTTGTTATTGATTATATTGATTTTTTATTGATTATATTTTTTTAAATTTTTTGATTATATTTTGTTATTGATTATATTTTGTTATTGAATTTATTTTGTTATTGATTATATTTTGTCATTGATTATATTGGTTTTGTTATTGATTATATATGGTTATTGATTATATTGATTTTGTTATTGATTATATTTTGTTATTGATTATATTGATTTTGCTTTTGATTATATTTGTTATTGATTATATTGATTTTGTTATTGATTATATTTTGCTATTGATTATATTGATTTTATTATTGATTATATTTTTTATTGATTATATTTTGTTATTGATTATATTTTGTTATTGATTATATTTTGTTATTGATTATATTAATTTTGCTTTTGATTATATTTGTTATTGATTATATTGATTTTGTTATTGATTATTTTTTTATTGATTATATTTTGTTATTGATTATATTTTGTTATTGATTATATTGATTTTGTTATTGATTATATTTTGTTATTGATTATATTGATTTTGTTATTGATTATATTTTGTTATTGATTATATTGATTTTGTTATTGATTATATTTTGTTATTGATTTGTATTTATTTTGCTTTTAATTATATTTTGTTATTGATTATATTGATTTTGTTATTGATTATTTTTTTTATTGATTATATTTTGTTATTGATTATATTTTGTTATTGATTATATTGATTTTGTTATTGATTATATTTTGTTATTGATTATATTGATTTTGTTATTGATTATATTTTGTTATGTATTATATTGATTTTGTTATTGATTATATTTTGTTATTGATTTGTATTTATTTTGCTTTTAATTATATTTTGTTATTGATTATATTGATTTTGTTATTGATTATATTTTTTATTGATTATATTGATTTTATTATTGATTATATTTTTTATTGATTATATTTTGTTATTGATTATATTTTGTTATTGATTATAGTGGTTCTTTTGTTGATTATATTTTGTAATTGATTTTGTTATTCATTATATCCTGTATGTATTCTAAACTGTTTCATGAACAAACAAACAAAAGAGGAAAAGAAATAAAAATCCGATACGGCATTTTTTTGCAAATGAAATGCATTTATTCGTGGTTCTTCCAAAACAACGCATTTCATTATATTGCAAACGTCTTTTTGCGCACCTATGTACTTTTTAAAAGTCTCTTCTCCTTGTCACCTCGATCCGACATAGCCAGCATTTTCTAGATTTGCTTTTCAAACGTCCATCTTTTCCGGTAGCACTTCGACCATGTGGAGTATTTTTACTCCCCTTTACTTGTGACATTAGCTCGCGCAGACCTGCTAAATTGCATACGTGTTTAAAAAGCTGTTACTGCCAATAATTTCGCTAGCAAGCTATCCTTTATTTTATGACACTCGCTTTTTTCACGTTCTACTGTAAGATAAGCCTTATATAATGATACTGTAATAATAATTGTTTTAAAATAATTAGAACGAAAGAGAAAGTAATAGAGAAAGTGATAACATACAAATATGTCATTCAATTCCATTAAATAAAAATAAATATCATAATTAAACAGAAAAAAGAATAGAAAATAGATATTTTGTCAGTCTCGTAACTCCTGCTTCCCTTTTTGTCCTTTCGTTCCGCCATTCTAGAAACGATGCGTCTGACAAAGTAGTAAGAATGGCTGTTGTCTAGGTCAGAATATTTCCTAGCTTTTAAGTCATATTTTGTTAGCTCCTGACATCAATCGGCTTCTAACCTTGGCTAGAGCGAATTTTCATACAAAAAGACGAACGAACATATACCACATTATGCGTTTCTTATTATGTGTGACCTGCTTGACTTTTACGATTAGCACTAGTCAAGTTCTAATTTTGTGAACTCTGCTTTCCTGAAACGCTGACGTCTTGAAACTAAGAATTCGTAATTTGCTGAGATTTTCCGGAACCCTGACTTTTTAAATTAAACAATCAGAATCAAATCATTTGTTTTAGTCGCCGCCAATGAAACTGAACCTCATTTAATTATTCAATGTTTTCATTTGAATCGGAAGAATAGATGACTTGATAAATTCGAGGTTGGTAATTAATCAGATGCTATTTAAGTGTACGGCCCAAGATAACCTTTGCGATTTGATTAGCTTTTCTATCAACTAACACGATTGATCAATGAAAAGGTCTCGAAATTCGGGTTTCAATTTGACACCAGGGCAAAGTGCAACCTGTTTGACAACGAAAAACAAACAAAACCACGATCGAGTATTGTTAAAAAGGCGTCCACTCAATCTGCGTGTTTAAAGATAAGTTGATAATTTAAATTGAAATATTAAAGACAAACAGACAGTAAAAGCTTTTTAGAGAAACGTGTAGACGCGTCTAAAAATACTATGTCACACTGAAGCGTGACAGACCATATAAAAGTGGTAACCTCTTATAAAAATAAGTGGTCGCATATTGTATGCTATTTTAAACTTAAATATGGCAGACTGTCGTATAATAAAAAAAGACGTTTATTTTAAACTGAAGCCTGGAAGACCAACGAGCAAAGGGGTTATTTTATAGAAATGATTGACGCATCTAAGCATGCAATTTTCAATCAAGCTTGTCAGATTGACTGGTAGTAAAACTTATAGAAATATTAAACACATTTCAAACAGAAGCACGAGAGACTGTCAGATTTTCCCTCTTATAAAAAAGATCGGGCGCATCTAAAACGCACTCTCAAGGTAAAGTTTGACAAATCGACGAAAATGCTATATAAAATATAAACTCTTACCATTTAGTTATTTAGTTATAGTTCGGGAATGCGGTATCCTACCAGATGCCAAACATTCATCGGCGATATCATAAATTTTAACCGAGAGATCGTTTTAAGATTCTAACTATCCCTTTAAATGAAATTGCTTGTATCACTTTTGCACTTGGTTCATCGGGTATATTTTCAAGATAGTTTTCAAAATTTTTTTTCGTGATTTCGGTTGTTCTTATAATTACAAGAACGATGGAGATCTTCCTAGATTCCAATTTCTCTCCATGTTGTACATAAGAACTGGTACATAAATCTACGAATTTGGCGAAGAAAATGTTATATATAAAAAAAAAATAACAGACAAATCTACCGACTGACGGACCGAGTCTCTCCAACAGATGCAAAAAACGTATCGAAAAAAAGGGAAACAAAAAGCACCACACAATGTGTGAATATAATTAACATTAAAGAGGCTTATTGATTAGCATCGAATAACTAGTTACTGAAATTGCTTGTAAGAAATTAGGAAAACGAAAACGGAAAAAATGGACAAAAACTGAAGTTTTTTTAAACAGAGGCGAAAGAATAAGACGGAAATGATAAAAGAGAATTCAAGTTTGAAAAGAAAAAAACATTTTTTAGCGATCGATACTCAACATGAAAATAAATTAAGATCCACCTATTGAAGCAATTCTTAATTACTGAGTGTTTAGATAACATTGCAATCGAAAATAGATTTTTACCTGTTGACCTTACGTAACTTGACCCTACATACGAATCCATTTCATCGATGAATATCTAGAGATGATTTTATCTCTTATAAAATCAATTATGAACCAAATTCGTTCTACTTTATTAAGCCGATACATTATTCAATTAAAAAGTTTTTGATCGCGGCTTGACCCTTTCATGATCGCTTCAGTTAGCTCTTTTCAGAATAAACTATTTCTCTTTCATCCAAGTCCTGAAATGTCTGCAATTCGGGTTGAGGTTTGGACCAGATCTCCATCTTGAAAATGATTTGGCAGAGTGTAGTCAAAGGTCGAAGAATCGGTTAAGATTTCGCTTCTAATAAAACTTAACTGGAATATCTGAAGCGTGCATTAATACATATCCCTAATAACCCATTATCGACTGGCTGCAATCCCTCTGCCTGTGAGCTATAACATTTTCCAACTTCTACTGATTTTTCTGCTGTTTGGAAACGGTGAAGTTTTGTAGGTTTGCAGACAGGTGTCGACAGTGTCTACGCTAGAAGAGCCTGGGAATTTAACTCAGTGTGCGTGGGGCCAGAGGGAGAGACGCCTTTAGTCGATGATTGATGTAGATCGTGGGGTGTAATCGTCTTTGCTGAATACAGAAAAATTCTTAGGAAGCTTCCTTAACCTTGAAAGCTTTATTGTCTATAAAACAACTGTATGGGAGTAAGTGAAAAAGCGTCAGGTGCTTTTTGGATTCTCAATAGTTCAAAGTACTTTCTTGCTTAAGGGTTGCTCTGAATTACGCTACCCTTCAATTGCATGCAAAGCGGTTCAAGCATAAAGCCTATACTTACTTGTCATCAGAACTAAAGAAGAAATTGCCGAACACGCTTTCATCTGCTTTGGAATAATTTTAATGAGGCGGTGGATCGTATCAGCTTCAGTAATTGGCTGTTGCTAGATGTTTCGTATTTGATTGATAGCATTAGGTCTTCGTGGGGTTTATATTTTGGTAATAGAATTCCCACTTTCATTTTGATATTGACCTCTTCAATTTTTTTTATATTATTTTGGAAGAACGTCAAAAACATTTTCAGATAAAAATATGTGGACTATCTGAAAGTTTCTAGGTACGTTCAATCAACTAGAACTAATACTACATCATATATCATTTAGCTTATACGATTTCTCTGGTTGGACAGAAGTTATGGACAGATAACAGAATATGACCTCTATTTCAACCATCATCAATTGACCAGAGATTATTTCGTCAGTATCTAATAAAGCCAAACATTTTAATAAAATACATCAAATTCCACGCTTTGCGATTAGGGTCGCCTAAGGCTCGAATAGTGTATAATGACTTGCACGGCGCCCGACATTGTTCGATCGTAAAATACGCTTAAATATGATATTTTAATTAATCCAGATTTTGTGTTTATTATTATATTATACAAGTTAGAAAAGCTTTTCATCCAAGGCATGAAAATTGTTAAACAAAATGTTTTACTATAGGCTTTAAAAATAAAGGTACAAGATTCAATTTGAAATTTATTTATCTTCAAAGTGCACTTTTATAAATTTTACAAAGTAAGGTATAAAAATTTAATTTAAATTGAATCAAAAAAATAGCTTGGATATATTTTATGTAATGTACATTCTGTTGCACTTTAAAAAAATCATTAAAAATTTTATATCTATACAATTAATTTCTAGATGAAAGATAATGTTTTTAAATTGCAACAAAATGTACATTATATAAAATAAATAAAAGTAAATAAATTATCTCACTGACGCAATGGCCAAGACAATCGCCCAGTATGCGCAATGCTCGGACATAAAGAAACTGCAACTTACTACCTATTACATTGCAAAGAAAGCTGTGTCAATACATAAAATATTTTCGAAAAAAAAAACCCAGTGTGTATGGAGTTGTGAATCTTGAGCAACAATGAATTCACGAATGCCCAGAAAGAGAGAAAGAGAGAGAGAGAGAGGAGGGGAAGGGGAGAGATGAAGAGTCATAGCTGTCAATGTCTGTACCAGGCAATACACCATTTGAATAAATCGTTGAATTACGGAATATTGAGGGTGGATAAGTGGGCAATGACACAGACTGGCATACTAAGTGCGTTATGTTCGAATTCACTCACGCAACATGGACGAATGGAAAGATATTATTTTAAATGTTTAAATAGTGATTATTTTAGGTTATAGTTCGATTATAACAAATTTCGACTGAAGATTTGGGGCGCAAATTATCTGAAGTCGTAATTCAGTATTATTAGAATATGCTACAATATTTCTCTGTAAAATGATGTTTAAATGTCCTTCAGTTTGATTCATTTGTTCTTCTGGGGAATAAAATGCATTAGAGTAGATGACCTGCAATACAAAAAAAAAGTTGCCGACATTATTACATAAAACATGAAAAATTTAATAAATTGTATTAACTTTAGTTGCTTTTTCATATGCGCCACCTGCGTTATCTTTTCGAAATGAGCGATTGCTGAAATCAAATCTCCTTATTTACATTTTCAAAAGTTGACCCAGGAATAACGGAAGACAAAAGAGGTTAATTCAACTTGATCTTCGTTCCAAATCTCTAATCAGTAGGTTGAGGGCGACAGATAGATCAATAATCACTGTGTAATCATATTTTTCAGGTCATTGCGATTTCTATACTAACGAAACGTTTACTACCAAACAACTAACGTCCTTCTCCCTCTCTCCCATTGAGTTGTGTGACGTAATATCGGTTACTATCAATTCTCACAGACCAGTAATTCTCATGTTGGGATCAGCTTTTGATCTAAGCTGAACTTTTTATTTCCTGTTATTATCATTTCAAATATTAGTGGGTTAATTCGCTTAATAACTCAGATTTGCCCTGGATTAACAAAAAAAATAAATAAAAGAAAAAATTATGAAATGCGAGAAGAAATTATTCTTACTGAATCAAAAATATACTATACTAGATTACCCGTGACCCGTTGGGTCAGTATGTTATACTAGCTATGGAATTCATGTATGAGCGTGGCACTTGTGACGTAAAGAAACTAGTTTTTTTTTGACATAACAGAAACATTTCTATGAAAGTATATTAAAATGAAAAAAAAGAATATAGATAGATTTCTATGAGTCGTTCTATATATCATAATTGATTATTTTTGCAAAATAAAATTACAGTTACTGAATTATAAGTGGTTGGCCATGCTTATAGGTAAATGTGCACTGAACATATACCATAATACTTATAGTTAAATTCAAATTTTGATATATCTGGGTTTTTTTTACATCGTTCATTTCGGTATTACGTTTAAGTTATTTTAAACCCCATTCTTCCTATGTTAAATAATAATTTCGAAATAATAACGTTAATATTTCAGCGTTCCAATTGTTCTTTTGTTTTTTTTTCTTTTTCTTTTTACATGGACATAACCACTTATCAAAGCCTTGAGGGTACTTGAGGATGAGAGTTAAAGAGTGTACAGTAGAAATTGGACAATAGGGTATTCGTTAGTAATGGAAATTTGGTGAAAATATATGGAACGGCTCATCAAAAACTTGTTTACGTTAGACTTGAAGACAACCATATTGTAGTCAGCTGGAAAACAGAAAAACGGAAGACAATTCCATAAGCGTGCAGTTCTAAGAAAGAAGCTTTGTTCATGGAATCTACGTTTAGGTTTAGGTACAGATAAAGAGCGGGGGAAATTATTGATAGTGATTTCTACTATGCGGGTGTTTCTTGTGAAAGTTTGGCGAGGGGGCACCATAGATTGGAGCTCAGCTGAGCACTTACTATGAAAATAACGATAAAGCAGAGATAAACTCGCAAGATTTCTTCTGTGAGAAAGAGGTTGCAAGGAAGAGAAAAGGACATCCCCTACGAGGCTACGAAGTCTATTTTGAACTCTATCAAGTTAGGATAAGTCCGTTCTAAAAGCTCCTGACCAGATGTGGCAACAGTACTCCATCCTTGGACGTACCTGGCTCTAATATAGATAGAGAATTGCATCAGCAGTGAGATATCTACTGGATCGATAGAAAAATCCCACCATTTTCCAGCGGCTTTGGCAACGGATTTAATGTATGTGTTCCACTTAAGATTAGGAGTAAAAGTCAAACCCAGAAGCGTGTAAAAACATGAGGCGTCCTCAAGACAAATTGATACCAGATGAGGATCAGAGCGTTGAAGATGTAAAGATAAAAGCTTGGTTTTAGATGCATTAAAAGTAACGAGCAATTCCTTTCCACATTGTACCACATGCTCAAGATCAGAGGAGAGAGAGAGAATCAAAGAGAACTTGGTCGTTTACGGTCTTAGATGTGCTACCATAGATAGTAGTGTCATCAGCATAAATGTCTACGAATGATGCAAGGATGTGATTTGGAAGATCATTAATGTAGATCATGAAGAGAGTTGGGGCAAGGATGGACCCCTGAGGGACTCCAGCATTAATACTAAGAGCTTCTGGATTCTGCCCATCAACCATTATTCTTATAAACCTATCAGAGAAAAATGATTTAATAATTGAGAAGACGTTTCCAGCTATACCGTAGCTGGAGATCTTGTGAAGTAAACCTTTATGCAATACTCTATCAAAGGCCTTTGATATGTCAAGAGCAATTGCCTTAGAAAGGAAGCCTCTGTCGAGAGATTCGCTAATCCTATGAGATATAACTGTAAGCACATCTGCTGTGGATCTAGGAGAACGGAAACCATATTGCGTGTCACTAAGAAGGTTATTTTTGCTGAGATGGTTGATTACTTCTCTATTTAGCACAGATTCCAGCAACTTACTCATGACACACACGAGACTTATTGGCCTGTACTGAAAGGGAGATGAGCGATCACCTGAATTCTTAATTACAGGGCATGCTGATGAGATTTTCCAGGGTGATGGGAAGCAATTCTCCTTAAGGCAACGTTTAAACAGTTTTGTAAGAATGGGCGCTAGTTGTGGTTGAAGCTTTTAGAGTACTATAATTGGAATACCACCCGGGCCGGGTGCTTTACTGGAATCAAGGTTTTTAATTAGCTTGGTAACATCACTTACAGATATTAGTATATCACATAGCGTGTTTACTAATACAGGAGGAAATATTGGAGGTTGGCGGCCTTGGTCGCAAACGGTAGAATTAGCTTCAAAGTTCTTGGCAAAGAGTTTGGCTTTGTCTGATACTGACGAGATTACCTCAGGTCCATTGATGATAGTTGCGATAGAGCACACGTTTCTGTTCAGGATTCTATTTGCTATTTGCCAAAACTGGTGGTAACCAAGCCGCTGCTCAGCTACTTTGGACTTTACGGACTGAGCATATAACTTTTGCGTTCTTTATAACTTTTTTACAGTGGTTGCTGGCTGACCTGAAAGCGGCTTTAGTCTCAGTATATCTATTACGTTGGAAGCAATGGAAAAAGTGATTTCTGTGCGCACTGGCAGCAGCACATTCTGGGAACAACCAAGGCTGGCTGTAGGTTTTTGCTGGAATTCTTTCGAGAGTATGAACCGGTCAATACCTACAATTAACCATTCCATCAGTTCTGATACTATAGAGTACACATCCTTTTAAAACATGGAACGCAGAGGTAGATCTTATATAAATATACGGAAGCTATCCCAGTCAGCCATAGAGTATCGATATACTGTACGAGAGAGAGGTACATCTGAGGATTTATTTCATTTCATTTTTATCTAAACGGATACAACAGAGTGGTCGGAAGATCCAAGTGGAGACAGAACGGAAACTGAACACAGTTCAGGGAAAGTTGTGAGAAAAAGGTCTAGAAGACCTGCATACTGGCCGTCAGTATCGGGCACACGGGTGGGTTCGTGAACAATCTGAGTAAGGTCATAAGTAATGGAAAAATCATGACAGAACATCGGTCTTGTTTGAGTGAGTTAACCATTCCACATTGTAAACATTGAAGTCTCAACATACATGAATATTAACTGAAGGATAAGCAGATAGGACGTTGTCAATTTTCTCAGATATACTTTTAAAGATAGTAACTCCGCTGTTGTGGGGCGATAGAGAGCAAATATAAATGCAGTAGTTTGAGCAAGTGCAACCCAGAAGCACATATAGGGCAAGTTAGGATCTTCTCTGGAGATCCCTACCACATGAAAACTCATATTTTATATAGGCACATATTCCATTGCCATGGCGATCTTGGGGGCCAGATTTGGAAGTTAAGTTAGAGTAATCTTTTAATGATAAACTCATCTAGGGAAATAGTCTGTCCAATGCCAGTTACACTTAAAAATAATATGTCTGGTTTAGTCTCCTGTAATTGGGTTTCAACTTCTGGAAGGTTAGAACGTAGACCCCTGATGTTGGAGAAGGAGCCATGGTAGTGGGGGTCTACGTTAGAAGTTGGAGATCTGGGTTTAATCGTGTATTTTTTATTGAAACTTTTCATGATGGAGTTTTGGGAATTGTGGACTAGGTCGACTGACTTGCTTGCAGCAGGGCAGATAGGGGAAGTAAGGGAGAAATAGAAATGAAGAAATATTTTTTGTACGACAAGGAAAGGTAAAGCCGTAACAATTACCCACTAATATGGCATCGAGAGGCCGCACCAGTAGTTACTGCATGGTCCAGAATGCATTCACCAAATGGCAACATAGCAGCTCCAGTATTTTGCACCTGTTGATAGGACAGCCTCCTTAGTGGTTAAGCCAAGGTTCGGGTCCCTGACTATCAGGCGGATAACGTCAGCCCAGATAAAACGTTTACCTCCAGCATCCTTACTAGTTACATGGCAATAAGTATAGACATAGAAACAGAAAATTTCCGATATCTCTGGTTACTGTTTACGCAAAATACTGCCAACCTAGAATACAGCTTTTTCTTCTTCCTTTGTCAGAAAACTCACTCATTAAAATACGAGGACTGAGTGACAAATAAAGAGAAGCGAGAGTAAGGGGAGCTGCCGATAACGCATCCACAATGCATTGTCTACTCTCCATTAAAAGAAATGAGTAAGTATTGTACTTAATAAAAGTCCATTTGGCGTGTTTAGGGAAAAGTATGGTGAAAGATTCCTCTCTCACTAACTGAAAATGAATACAATTGCCAAAGCTGTTATGCTATCAACTTGGGAAATATAAACATTTATGGACAAGAAAAATCTATTATAAAAAAAATAAAACAATACATATTCCAAATGAACTTGCCAGATAGAATCGGCACATTTTTCAACGAGAAAACCATTTACACAATTAATAAAACAATGAAATAAAAAAAAGATTAAGAACTGAATTAAATATAATATTAGCACTTGCATCTACAAAAGAAATATTACAAAATTCATAACTTAACTGCTATAATAAGACGCCCTTCGCGGCTTCAAATAGGAATTGATTTTGCTTGAAATAAAATTCAGCGTTTTTATTTTTAAAAAGAAAACGATAATCACGTGACATAGTTCGCTACTTGGACAAGCATGTTTTCATAAGTAGTAACGTTTTGACGGACGGGAGGGGCTAAGAAAATAGCATTTTCAGATCTATTTATGATTTATTTCAAATCTACTTGCCAGATAGAATCGGCACATTTTTCTATGAGAAAACCATTTAGACAATTAATAAAACAATGAAATAAAAATAAACATTAAAAACTGAAATAAATATAATATTAGCACTTGCATCTAGAAAAAATATTAATACTTTTTTTTTCGCGTTTAAATTATCTAAATAAACAATTGTTAATACTGTCTACTTTTTTTACATCGTTCATTTCTGTATTACGTTAAAGTTATTTTAAACCCCACTCTTCCCATGCTAAATAATAATTTCGAAATAATAACGTTAATATATGATATATCGTTAATATGTCATGCGTGCATGCGCAACCGGAGTTCGTAAACCGGAAAGTGGGTTACATACATCGTTACAAGATCATTTGAGTTTTATAATTATATATATTTAGTACACCACGCAATAGATAAACCAAATAAAATGAATGCTGGTCTTCAACCTCAGTTTCTCTGTAATCATGAACAAGGAAAAGTAACACAGGACGAAAACAGGAATTACATTTTCTTCCCAAATGACACAATTTATCTTAAATGCGTCTAGTTCATATGTGCATGTAAACGTTTCCAATGTTTCCTGATACATATCCCATTTTTAAACAAAATTGCATCAGTCTAGAAAGATTTCTCCATAAGTAATGTTTTATGTTACATTATTTAATAATTCTTCGTAAACATTTTATCGTTCGTTTGTCGTTATGGTGGTACGGGAAATTCTCGTTTTTATTTATGAAATTCTCATTTTTATACGGGAAATTTGATGCTGGCATATCATCACTCCATTTTATTTTTTAACTATTCTTAATATTTTTTTCTTAATACAAATAAAAGTATTGTTCGATTTTTACTTTCACTTTTGTTAGATTCTTAATTTACCGTGCACTTCATAAAATAAAAAATTACAATTTCAGTAATTTACGAAACTACTATAGGGAATACAATTTATTTGCAACTGATCATAAAATATGTTAAATGTTTCCGTTCACATGAACATAGAAACACAAAACAAGGTTCCAGCCGAATTTCTTACGGGGAGGGGAATAGACCTACGTGCAAACATAAAAATTCTTAACAATTCAATAAGTTAGCATTTTATTATATTCTCTCGGGCAACTCTAAAAAACGGGTCCTGCTAGTATAAAATAAAACAGGTTGTAAAAATAATTATGAAATGGGGAGAAGAAATGTTTTCTCCGGAATCAAAAACAAATTCTATTTAGTATACCACCGTCATGTTTTTATTAACGAGCAATCAATAAGTAAATGAAATAAATGTTTTTATACATGCGGGTCTTCAAACACGATAGTTCTTATCGCGTTTTTTTCGCAGTTTCTCTTCGCTACGTTTCATAAGTGATAGTGATCGTCTAGTGGCCGTCGATCGTCTCGGTTGTAAAATTAAGACGAATAAAACTTCTCATGCAGAAAAGACACATGGATATGTTTGCTGAGTTTCTTCAAGATATTATTGAGGAGAATGGACGTGAGGATGTAGCATAAGAAATGCCGGACGATGCCATATAACCTTGCTATCCATGATAAATTGGTTGTTTGAAATTAAATTTTAGTTGAAATAAATTTATATGTCAATATAAATTAGAAAGATTATGTTTAGAGAAATAATATAAACAATATAGATTTTATAGCGATTAAATTAATGACAGTAATTTAAAAATAGGTATGACCTCTAGCGTAGAGGTCACTTAAGATGATGTGGATCTTAGAAGGCGACGTGGAGATTGAGTTAGAGAAGTTTGGTTTTTGGAGCTGACAAGAGCAGTTGGGTTTCTTCGAACGACCAGAGGCCTGGTCGAATCCAACAAACTGAAAATGTGAATAAGAACGGTGCTTTCAACTTCGAGAAGAAAGGGATTATAGGAATAAAGAAGTGTAATGGAGATCACTGGATATAACGTTTACGCCGACAGTGTAATCATCAGCAGTACACACCCATTCATGCCCTTCATCATTGGAAAAAGAAGGTGAAGGAAGGTTAAGATCGGGATGTTGCCTTGGTTATCATTTAGCCAATACCAGCAGGTATACCTACAGTCTGGTGTACAAGCATGGTACTTGCACTAAAAATGTACGGGTCACTAAGAAGGACGGTAACCTACAAAACTTGAATGACGCAACGATGAGAGAAACTGATCACATTCCGTCCCTATTAACCAAGTGTCTGTTGTGACGGCAGACGACACATCTGACGCAAAAATGGAGGTGGATAACCAAAATTCGATCAGGCACAAACCAACAAGTCTCATCCCACGACGTAGCATGAGAATAGATGATCACTAAGAGCATTGTCCCTACAAATGCGAGGACTAACTCACAACTACACAGAACTTTCCCAACAAGTGACCACAAAACACTAGTGTTGCGATCATAAAGTAAGGGACATGTAGAGAGTGGGAATGAACGATGAGACGGGTTGGAAAAATGGAACACTGGTTGTCATACGGTGTTATGAATTCAGCGCAAGTCTGGGATCCGGTAGACTTTTTAAGCCCACGTTACATACTACTACTACTACTAATAATAATAATAATAATAATAATAATAATAATAATAATAATAATAATAATAATACACATGAAGTACAGAAAATGATACAGCTGGAAAATAAAAACCACTACAGAAGTAAAACACAATAAAACACCATATGGCTTCAGTAAAACTAGAAACTGTATGATTGTAAATTACTCTTCCTAAAAATGTCGGAATCAACTGACATCACACCAAATAGTCGTGGAAGATCAAGGAGAATAAAAAGATCGAGGAGAGATAGTATTAACCAAACCCCACTAGATTAGTGCGAAGAGAGCTAGTACCTTGGGAATTCTTATTGCCATCCAAATTTCATTGAAGAAAAATGATTGTTGCCAGCGACAAATCAATGGTAAACAGCTGTTGCAATACCACAAGATGTTCAAAAAGGATTATTTGAAAATGGTCTGTGTGAAAACTCCTTGTGAGTAATAATAATACTGACTGTTCTACTACTACTACTACTACTACTACTGATAATAATAATAATTGTATAGCTGAAACCAATCTTGATCGAAGCAAAAGAAATTGCATTCGTCAGCAATGAAATCTTGAAGAGACAGAAGGAAAAAGAAAGACAGAAAAAAAATACTATTTCGGAATTCAATTAAAATGAGCGAAAAGTTCGCCCGGAATAAAAATCCGTGATTCTATCTTAGACAGACAAGATTGACAGAAACTAATTTGATCGCGCAATAAAATAATAAAACATTATTATTCTGTCCATTAACGAAATGGGAAGATAACATGTCATCACGGATGAAGGAAAAGAACGTCTGACTATTTGCTAAGTGTAAATTAGTCCGGTAAAAGTACACGGGATATTTTTATCGAATAAAAATGTTTTACAGTTCTAAGTTTTGGAGATGAGGGCTAATTGTTTGCACTTCTTGTTTTGATCGGACTATTGTTCTCATCTTGAGCGTTATTTGTGTTATTTGTGTTATTTGTGCAACGTTTCGGTCGGTGTAGCCTCCAACCATCGTCAAGCATGTTGGTCGCCATCTTGAAAAAGAAAGGAGAAAAGTACTAGTTACAAGGGTTGGTATTATTGGAGTTTGTTAAAGTTACCTTCCCTTCGTAAACGAATTTTTTTTTCACACGTACGAAACTACGGCGGAAAAAAACAACTCCAAGAATACAAAACCATTTACGGATCTAAAGATATCTTTATATATATATATATATATATATATATATATATTATGTGTGTATATGTTTCTGCCTGGCAAGTTCGTTCCCTATGGCTTCCGGAACGGCTGAGTCGATTTTATTCAAATTTCACACAAATCTACTTTATGTGTGTGCGTCTGTGCAAGTTCGTTCCTTATTTTTTTAATTTTTTACAAATCTATTTAATTGTTGGGATGGCACCCATACATATTCTGACGTCACTTCCGGTAATGAGGTTCTGCTATCGAATAGTCGAGACTGAGACTCAGTGGTAATGGATCGTAACCTTACTTTCGATAAAGCGGAGACCCACTAAACCAATATACGTTTTTGTATTTTCTGTTAAAATATAGTACATTGCACTGTTCCTAAGCCTTCTCGTTCTACTTTCAAAATTAAACCACAACAAACTGGCGACGAGGTTTTTAAAACTCATGAAGGAAAACCAACTTTTAAAATACCCCAGTGTTCCCACGTTAAACTGGCTACGAAGGAATTTGTATCCACATAACAATTGAAATATACGCTCTAGTGTTAATTTGATAAAAAAGAAGAAAAGGACATTTTCTCAAAGGTTCCACAAGTAGTCCTAACCGACGTCGAAACTAATGAGAAAAAAAAAAACGGAATGTAATATAGTAGCATGAAAACTCAAACCCTAAGTTATTCTTTCTTGTCTTTTTTTAAGTAAAAAAGTTTTGAAACATACATTTAATTCATTGCAAACTGAAATGGAATTATAACATTTTTAATTTGTTCAAGACTTTTTCTCCTCGAGTTTTTTAATATTTTTTCCTGACTGTCCTTTGAAGTGAACATTTTTATGAAGGAAGAAAAGACATGTTTTGGCTAGAAGGCAAAGACGCTATCATTATTCACGGTTAAATATTTGGGGAGAAAAAAACCCCTCCATTTTTATTTCGGCTTTCAATATTTTAGACCTGAAAACCTAAAGTAATATATATATAAAGTAATTTTTTGCAGCACACACACACACACACACACACACACACACACACACACACACACACACACACACACACACACACACACACACACACACACACACACAAGATAGGACATTTTTGTTTAATATAAAAAGTAAGTGTTTTTTGTTGTTCGCTTGGAGTACCTATCAAAGATGGGTTATTATAGGGCCATTATCACACAGTTGCTCAAGCTGCTCACCACCGCCAACACCCCCGACTCGAAAAAAAGGAAATTTTAAACGAAGAAAACAGACAGCTCAAATTGCAATTTCAACAGTAGTTTCAGCAGCAACAACAACAACTATAACCCTAACACCCTCTCTCGTCCGAGGGCCGGGCCGCATCCGTCGCTATCCTGGTTCACAGGAGCATACTTGTGATGTACTTCTGGCCGTGTTCGTCGCTCCCAGCTCACAGGACCATAGATGCAACCCAGCAGGGCTACATTCTTACTTGTCTAGTGGTGGACCCCTCAAGGGTGACCAGACTCTCACTGGTCACTAGAAAATATCTTCCTCCTGCTCAGGGTACGCGAAATGTGCATGACCCTAAGTCCGTGTGGCAACATTGTCGATTTCGGTCGTCACTCTGGCTTCGTGCTGGATCCAGTCTATCTCTTTCATCATCTGGCGTCAGGACATACCTGAAATAAACTGCATCTTCATTCAGGCCGGCAATCGAGAAACAAGGAAAAACTCTGGGACATTTTTAGATAACGAAATAATTATTCATAAATCGTTCTACACTTGTTTATAGTCGAGTTCTTTGATCCAAGCTTCATGATGCAGGTTAAGTTACTCTAATTAATTTCCCAGCTAAGAACAAGAGCTTTTCAACTTAGCTCTTATGAGAGTTTCGTCCCCCCCAGGTGGGGTGAGAGCGATGTGGACGCCTCGAATGTCAGCCAGTAAAAGGGACCTAACTCTAAAAAACTAATCGTTTTTAACAAAACAGAAATTCCCCTTCCACCTTTCTGGAGTTATTGTTTCTTTTCTCTTAGAGCTTACCTCTACCAGACCTCAACCCCCACCTGCACTGGGGTTTTTAAGCGATAACTATTTATTTCCCATTGAAATATTTTATTTCTTCTGGACATTTTTCATAAACATCTGTTTTTCCTTGACCAAGTGTCAACATGGCCCCCCTAACCATACCTCATCCTCTCCTATCTTCTCTTCCTCTATTTGAAAAGCAAGATCATCTAGTGTCGCCAGGGATCTCGTCATACAGCAACAACTTTTCCTGCAATTCCACAAAAAGCAGGAAGAAATGCGACTAAATGAATAGTCGAAACAAACAAATAGGCGAAACAAACAAATAGTCGAAGTAAACAGCACAGCGACAACAAATGTTGGGGAGAAATTGTTACAAATAAAAAGCTTCCAGTATCCCTACTTGAAATTAAAAGAGAAGCAGAAAGGAATACATTATTTGCGACATCAAGAGCAAGAGCGCTATGAAGGACAACAACGTTCCAGAAGTATTCTCGCTTTGCGACTAGGTCTTACTATATAGCGAAAGAGCAGTAATTCCGAAACGTCTCCAAAAAAGAATTCTACAGCTTTTCACACGGGACAATTTGGAAAAAAAGCAGATGAAAAAATTAATGAGAAGCTACATCTATTAGGCTAACATGGACAAACATGTAATGGAAATGATCGACTTTTGCAGAGGTTGCGCCCTAGCTGCAAAGACACCACCTATTATAATTAAACCTTGACTGAAAACTGACCAACCATGGTCAAGAATCCACATCGACTTTGCAGCTCTTCTTGATGGCCATTATTACTTAATCGTAGTCGATAGCTACACCAATTAGCCACAGGTATTAAGATGCAAAAGACCCATAATCAGGGACAACAATAATGTTTTTACATGAACTGTTTGCACGGTTTTAGTGTAGTAGACTGCATGGTAAGCGATAATAAAACTCACTTCACATCCGTAGAGTTCAAAAGTTTTTGCGATAAGTTCGAGAGCAAACACATCCCCACGCCTTACCACCACCGTAGATCGAATGGGCAAGCGAAACGAAGGTGGATACACTCAAAAGAGCACTGATAAAAGGCTCAATGTACACCGACGGATGAAGCCCTCCATGAGTTTTTACACGTGTACATAATTATACCTAATCATAATCCTCCAAGAGCGATATCACCGGTGGAAACCATGCTTACACGGAAGGTGAAATCCGTCTTTGATAGACTCTTCCCAAAGCAGACAAAACCACAAGTGACTACTTTCATAAGCAGGAAATGTTTCCTCCCGAGAGAGAGAGTTTTCTACAAGAATGACAACTCATTCTGGGATGTGAGTACATAGTATCTATAGTGCGAGGATCAAGATATACCCATAAACGCCACCAGAACTAATTAAGATATCGCTCGGACGACATCAATAAAACACCACCGTTGGATGGAGAACCAATCGAATCCATTTTCGAGAGATTCGATTTCGACTCTCCTACATCAACACCAGAACTACGACGATCGATCCGGAAAATGAAAGTCACGGATCTACTAATGATCGATCCAAAATGTAAGAAATATTAACAGGTTTTTCGAAGGGGGTTTGGGGTTTCTCCCGTACAGATACTGACAATGGACTATTGATGACGTCACTTTCGATTTGCAAATTAGGAAATTTGTGCGAGAAGAAAAAGGAAAAAGGGAAAAATACACCGTATGGTCGGGGAAATAAAGTGCGTGTCGGAGAAAATGGACGTGTAAGGTCGAAGGCGAGAATGGGTCGACTGTGGCCAACATGCGGTCGGCACCGGTGTCGAGACGAGTGAGTAAAGATAATAAACACTTTTGTAAAAAGAATATTTTTTATTTATTTGTTTTCTTTGTTTGTTTGTAACTGCAACGTTATATAACTTTAGATCTTCGGCATGTGTAAGCCCTACTTTAGAAATCACTTATTTTGTTTTATTTTTCACACTCTCTTTCTTTTTGTATAGAAATATCTATTACACTTAAGGGAGATAATCACAGATAATCTTTTTTCAGAGTTGTCCCCCTTTTACTATGTCTGGTTTTTAATCATATTAAGCTAAAAATAACAGCCCCTAGCCTTCCCTGATAATTCAATTTACTCTATATTTTGTTTAAACCTGCTTTCAACTAGATTCTAAAATGTGAAACATTAAAATGTAGAGCTAACCCTCTCCTTTTTAACTGTCAAAAACATGGCGACTTTTACACCCGCGGAAGATCTGAGGTTGCATAGACAGAAATGCATATAATATTAATTTATCATTTATTTTTCATGGATTATTTATTGGAATAAAAATGCAATAGTACACATTGCAAACAAATCTAAAAAATATTAAAACAAAAACTGATCAATTTAACCAAAACGATAAGTGTTCGGTTATGGGTCGAGATACCAAGGTTCAATCCTCGATCAAGTCATCCCAAAATACATAATTCCCCCATTACTAAACACTCAGTATTATAACACGGGAATCAAGAGCAAGTGGAGTAATCCTGGGAAACGAGTGACACCATACTCTACAGTAGTAGCTAATAAACCGTCGCCTTCGGGTTGCCCTTGATATAGTCAACCCTTTCATTGTTTGACAATAATTTAATTACAAAATTGAATCCACTATAGTACATATTTTTTTTTTTACTATTGTGTTAATATGGCTATTAAAATTCGATGCTACCCAGGACGGTTCAGTACAATTAGTACGTTTTAGTAACTCTATGCAAAACATGTATTAACTGGTATTATTTCGTTGACAATGGAGACGAATAGCTCAAATGTGTACGAAATATATTTAAATTTCCAGTCGATTGTGATTGTCCAAAGGTTTCCTTACTTTGATAAATACTTTGATAAAAAATACTGGAGTGGACGAAGGAGTTAAGAACATTTTTTGCCGATAAAATCCAGCATAGTATTTTTCTTATTTATTTCCATTCAATTTTTCTTATTCTTACAAATTATATAATTAAAATTGTTTGAATATTTTTGGTTTACAGATTGGTTTTACAAGGGGTCATTACTTATCAAGACCCGAAGGCCCCTCGAGGATAAGGGCTAATGCATATACGGTGGTCAGGTGGATAGCAGCGTAATAGTCGTTAGTGTTGCACATCGGATATGAGTTGATTATTTAAGGGGACGGCATATAGAGATATACCAGTTTAAAAACTTCGAACAAAGCGAACACACAGACGCAAATTGTACAAGGAAAACATTAGACAATCATCGCCCCATTTGTCTCCGACTTTGGCAGACCAAGGGCGACACTAATTTCCCCTTTTTCTGCTCTCTCTCTCTCTCAATCTCACTCTCACTCACTCTCTCTTCAATTCCTTTCAACCTTTTCCTTCCGTCTCTTCTTTCTTTTCTTCTTTCTTTCTCGTTTCCCTTCGACACAACAGCCGACGGCACGCGATACACGTCGCTCCAGAAAAAAAACATCCTTGTTATATTCGAGTTCCAAACTTATCGAGGCAAGATAGTATTTGTCTAACGATAAACATGAACACTGAACAAACAAACTCTACATGAATTACCTCGGTAACAACTTTAAACCAAATTTTAATTTCAGTCCACACTTTATTGGCAAAGAACAGCAAGGCGCATGTATGGACGCATACATTTATCATATGCATTCTTCACCAAAAGCTATTGTCTGCAAAAAATGTATAAACGTTTATTCTTTGTTTAAATAAAGTTTGTGGTTGCATATATATATATATATATATATATATATATATATATATATATATATATATATATACACTCGGTACATAATGTCATTAATTTATGTTGCTGAACACGCAAAACTACCGCAACAGATTGGTGACCTCTGATCTTCGACTAAAAACATCGAATGAACATTTCAAGTATTTATACAGTAAAATAACTCCAACGAATTGACGGATATTCATTTAGTTGCTGACTTACAAACTTAAAAACCTTACGATTTCGTCGTAATTTCTCTGCGATTGTGAGAGAAACACGGATAGCCAAACTCTATGTGGTCTAGCACGGGTCACAGTTTTAACCCAGCCCAGTCCATTTCTCCACAACATCTTCTACCAGAAGTACAAAAAAAAATCAATCTATAAAGCAATAATAATAATAATAATAATAATAATAATAACAACGATATCCCTTTAAAAACAAAATTACAATTTTTTTTCACGAAAGCAAAAACATCATTCTCCCATTGCCACATCACTGTCCCCATCCCCCCCAAAAGTGTGAGAAAACAAGTGAAATCCGGGAGGAAGGAAAGACCGATGAACTGACCAGGCTTCGGCCGAATAAATGCGAAGAGAACTGGAATCTTGGTGAGGCTTATTGCCACTCAAATTCCAGTGAAGACCAATAGCCGCTGCCAACGAGAAATCAATGGCAAGCAGCTGTTTCGATAATGAAAATTTATTTGCAAATGTTATCAAAAGAGGTGGGGAGTACTGGAAACCTAGAGATACTTGTTGACACTTAGCTTCTCAGGGAACACCACAGGTTGTTTTCAAAGAGAGATCTTTGATGACCTGTGTGAAAGCCCCTTGTGAGCCAATAATAATTATGATTTCATTCTCCCTGAAAATAGATAGAATTAATTCTCAGAGAACTTTCCCACAATCCTGACTCCAAATCAAGAGCTTCAAAGATCAAGGGTTTTCCTAAGGATATTGATCGTACCTACAATAGCAGAGGTCTTAAGGCCGCCCAAAAGATCGGGGATTCGTAGTTTTTTCAAATGTCCTTCCAGGCGACGAGACAACCTAACGTACCAACTACGAACGGGATTATTTGTGCTTTAACTCCGTGTATACGCCCTATCTCCAAGGTCAACAGAGCATAATTGCTCCACTACTCTCTCAAATTCCTGTCCCAGGGTACAATTTGCCACTTTTTTGAGACCTTGATATTGGCAACCAAATCTAGATCTTCCAATTGCTTGGTCCTCATGGCACTTGTGTCCCACCATATCTCTAACTTGCCATCTTCATTGTTCTCATTTCAGCAGACACCTCCTTGAACCACTTTCCACCACACTCCATCCCAAACTTCTTACAAATCTCCCAGTATATCCGAAGCCACATGCGATCCTGTCTTTGGCAGTACTCTCTCTGAGCCAATCCATTACACCTTGATACAATGTATGCAATTAACTCTGACATCTTTTCACAAATCTGGCATTCCACAGCAAAATCCTCTCCTAAAACCACTTTTTTGAACAGCCGCGTTCCTAATACCTGCCCTCGTGTTGCACAAACAAAGACCCAATGCTCTTAGCCAGAGACACAGTTCTAAGCCATTGCCATGATCTTTCATCAGCCACATCTGCTACATCCTGGGAAAATTTCCGTGCATTTTTCCCAGCAAATTCCTCTGCCCTTTCTTTTGCATACGTTTCACACAGTCGGCCTTGCTCTCAAATAGTTCTATTTCATTGGCCACAACCTTGAGAATTCACTCCTCACTTCTAACCACATGCTCTCTCAACGACGGCTCCCCAACACATTCTTTTACACTTAGCAATCCTCTCCAACCACTTTTCCTTTTTCTGATACAACGTAGTTATGCTATTTCTTATGTGGAATATACCAAACATGCTAAAACTTTTCTTGTTTGGAATCTATGGCATGCGACTCCTTGTCAGACTCAACATGAAATACATAAAAAATGAATGAAATATATGAATAAGGCTTTTTCGGGGGAGCGGTCTTACTTGCTTGCCCAAAATATTTGTGACACAAAAAACAAATCCAGTGTACTACTTTAAAATGGCTACCTTCGTTTAAATATTCCTTGTCAAGTAGAAATGGGATTTTCTCTCCATCTCTTACACATTTCAAATGTGTAAGTTGTACGGGTCACTTAGCGATAGTTTAAATTTTGCTGTTGGGAGTGATTTGTACTGAATGTAGACGTCGATGGTGAATTTATTTGCTAGATTTACTGTGGAGGGGTAGTTAAAATAATGTTATTTGGAATAAAAGATTTACCGTATTCAATGATTAATTTTTTATTTTAAAACAGATACGTAGAACAGACCATCATAGGAAACTTATTTGCTAGAGAGTTTATGTGTAGACTTTTCATAAAAAAAAATAAATAAATATAAACAATCTTTAGTTGGCCTTAATCACGGCCTTTTGTGAACAACTTGTGGTGTTCTCTGTAGTTTGAGTTACAACAAGTCTCCCCAAGTTTCTAGTACTTTCCCCCTTTTTCGATAACCCTTTTAAAAGAATGTGTGTTATCGCAACAGCCGCTTACCATTTATTTCATTGGCAGCAACCATTGGTCCTCACTGGAATTTGGGTAGAAATAAGACTCCATACGGTCCCAGTCCTCTTTGCACTCAATCAGCGGAGTTCTGACTAGTGCTTTCTCCCCCTGGTCTTTTCATCCTCTTTGACCCTTCTCACTTATTTTGTGTGCTGACAGTTTATAGTAACATACACACAAAAATAATAAGAAAAGACAAACTTACAATTATACTCTTTAAGTTTTCATGATTCTATGATTCAGTAGCCGTTTCTGTATGTCCAGTTTGCTTCTGTAGTTCATGTGTCTTAGTCTCCGTATTCAAGGGGTTTCCTTAATATTTCTGAAGTTTTTATTATTGTTATTCGTTGTATCTTTTCAGCCATCCATCTGATTCCAATCTCTCCCATTCTTTTTTCTAAAGTTTATTATTATTATTATTATTATTGAAAGTCTATTCGAAAGAATAGATTACTAAAGTACACGTCATGATTCTGCAGCCATAACTGCAACGAATCCTCAATAACGTGTTACATGTAAATATATTTCTAGTCTCTGTGTAAGTATTTGATTCTAAAAATACTAACTTCCAAAAGTTAAGCCTTGTATTTTTTAATTCCAAAATATGAAGAGCTACGGAGACGGGAGCAGTGCCATTAAAATGAGGTTCGTTTTTCACATAGTCACCGCCACTCTAAATAAATTTTGCCAGGTATTCACTGACGCATCTGATTCGGATGCACGTGTAAGTAATGATACCAATTTGTAATTCTCGTTATCTTTTATTTGTTTTATTTGAATGCAATGACAGCTTTTCCTGATGTAAAAATGAAAGTGCTAAATTTAACGAAAAATTCCCAGTTCATTTATGTGGATAATCTTCGATGTTGATTCCTCAAATATGTAAAGGAACTAGTTTTTGCTGTCAATTCTTCTAATCGACACACAACTTTATACACTAAAAGTAATTTGATATATAAAAATCTAATGAGAGAGGGAAAGAAAGTGAGGAGAATGAAAATTGCGTTGGTTTATGCGGATAGGTAAAGGTGACGAATATATGTATGAGAGAAGGAGGACGAGAAAGAAGGAAAAAGAGAGATAGAAATCAAGAGAGAAAGACTTATTTTGATCATGTGTTCCTGTGTGAACGGCTTGATACCCAAATGAAAGTATGTCCAGGGAATTTCAAGTGCAGAATATGTCTTCTTTCCTCGACAGAATTTGTAAATCAAATCAAATGAGCTTCTTTATTTCCTGTAGGCAGGATTTCACTCGATAAGTCTGAAATTTGTCGCGAAACGGCAAAACTTCTGTTAACTTCAGAATGCACTGAACGACCTTCTTATATTCTTGCATACATCGTACTCACCCCCCCATTTTTATTTGTTTTATACATTATCTAATTTATAAAACTCACTATGTCCGTCTGTCTGTCTCCATATTTCCAAACTCTCTTTCGAAACTAAAAGTCTCCGAGCGGCTTCAAATGCTTGGATGTTTTTATTGGATTTTGTATGGACCGTTCTTTTATGTGTCTTTAGCCTGTGAAAATAGTTTATCAAGGATCAAAAAGGAATAAAAATTGAATAAATCGTCACACATTTTGTGCATTCATATTTTTTAATCAGTCCGTATTCTTGTATGGACAGTAGTAATGTCACCATCTTTAAATGCTACAATTCAGCTTTCGGTTTCGATTCCAGCTGATCACACCCACATACATATTTTTTTTTACTTTTGCAATTACGACTCTAGAATAAAATATTCGAAATCTGGACAAATTAAAATATCATATTTACGCGCATTTTACGACTGGGCAACGATAGATGCCCCCCGCTAGTATATATATATATATATATATATATATATATATATATATATATATATATATATATATATATATATATATATATATTAGGCACCGCCAAAAATGGCCGAAAAATCAAGTTGTTGTTGTTTTTTAAAACAAAATTACATTTATTAAAATCCATTATTTCTGAGTAACTTTTTTTTCCAGAAAGATAAAAGCCTGAATTTTATCATATAGAAAACAGAATAATGTAAAACTTTTTCTACCATTTTTAATTCAATTTTAAATGTTAAATTTTCCCAAAAAGTTAACAATTGACATTTTTTGTCTTGTACAAAAAACGTACATAAATATTTAAAAAAAAAAAAAGGTTTTTGAAATAATTAATTAATTTATTTGTTGTCTAACTAAGATTTCGGATGATTTTCTATGAGAATATGCAAAAATATTATAATATAAGTACCTGTATTTCAAATAATTCCACTTATTCATATAGGCAACCAGTTACTTCGCGTCGATCTAGAGTCTAGATCAACAATGTTTACGTTTGTAGTTGATAAAAAGCAAACTATGGAAGACCAAACAGGCCCAAAAAAAACTTATTTTTCAGTGACGAAAATTTCAATGTATTATTAACGCTGAGGCTGGCCAGTACCAGATGGGTGACCATTTGTATGAGTTTGGTTTTTAATGTGTATGAGTGGGGGCCAGGTCCCCAAAATGGCGGGGGACAATTTAAAGCAGAATAAAAAAATTATTTCAGCGCGTTTGGTCCACCGTAGTCGAAAGGCGGCAAACGTTTTCAAACGGGATCGAAAAAATGATGCTATTTTTAACACAAAGGGCACAATATTTACCGAATTTTTTTTTGTATCGATTCTTCAAAGCATGCCCTGTTTAATAATGGTCCTGCATTATTCGGCTCGCTAAAAAAATTGTTAATTTATTTATCAAAGATTTAAAAATGGCTTTTTTCGTATAAATATTAATTTTTTTTTTTGCTTAACTAAAATTAATTATTTTACTTAACATATTCACCGAATTTCACACTTCAAAACTCAAAAGCGGGATAATTAAACACAATCGAAGTTCTGATATTCAGACGTCAAAATAAGGTATGCAAACAATTTTTTTTAATCTATAATTCTGTCCCTTACAACAACACAATATGTTGTGTTCAGTTTCAGATGATTATTTTAAGCATATTTGTACCCCCTCAAACCAAGGGGGGGTTGTAAGCAAGAATATATATATATATATATATATATATATATATATGTAAATATCGTTTATGAAAAATAACTACACTGTTATTAAGTTCATTCTTCTCTTAATAATCGCTGAAAATTTCGTATTGATCGGATAATTATCTGATTTTTGGTAGATTTTTAAAAAGAAGGTCCGTCAAAAAGTACTTACCTGCCCCCCCCCCAGTTTTGGCGGTGCCTAATATATATATATATATATATATATATATATAATAGAGAGAGAGAGAGAGAGAGAGAGAGAGAGAGAGAGAGAGAGTGTGTGTGTGTGTGTGTGTGAGAGAGAGAGAGGGGGGTATAGAGTGACAGAGACAGCTTAGTACTAGTGTGTGAGTTCATAATTCGATTTGTCGCTCATTATGGAATCGGCTATACCGAATCGAGATCGACAGTTCTCTAACACTAATACCGTTTGCTGACGTGTGAACCACACATTTCCCTCCAGTTATGGATAAAGTATGATGTTTGAAGTGAGAAATAGTCTGGTCTTGTTCAAAACAGTTATTTATATAAAAGTCAAATGCGTCCAAAGAGGAAATACTGCTTCCACATCTGGATAGGGGTTTCACAGTTATTTCATTTATTTTTTGCCGTGACAAAATACAAAACTGATTTCGAAATTAGTAATGGATAAGTTCCGCCAGTTTCTACAAACACAAAGAAGCATCTCTTTTCTATATCGTTATTTCCATAGCAAGTGCACGACTAACTTCAAATCTCCTGGCAAGACATTCACAGCTAGAAATTCTTTTTCCACCACTAAATGTCTTCCCTTTTCTCTGCATATGCTAACAATCAGGTAAAATGTCAATGATCAGGGTCACTTTGCAAGGGATTTGTATCTCGAGAGCTTATTGCTACCAGTATGCTTCCCTATTGACTACAACTTGGTCGTCTAAACCCTCAATGTCAACAAATGCCTGTCACCAACAACCTCAAAATTAATCGAACGCAGTTTACACCATCGATCAATGTTAATACTCTTAATAGTGTTCCTCATCTTATGAATATCATTCGTTTTTCTCGGATTAAATCGTGTTCTTTTTTAAGCTCTTGGCCTTGAGAAAGTCTGACTACGGCAGTTAAAAACAAAATCGCTCTACACCTACGCGATCTTGTAATGCTTTATCGATGTCATTTGTCATTTGTCTCGTATCACAGCAAGTACAGAGTAGAACGATAAAGTTGTCCCCATACAGAAAACAACACTACAGCTTTATTTTAAAACTTTTTTTGAAAAAAATCAATTCAGGTAACTTGATTATGTAGTAGAGCTGACATCTATTCAATGTAGCCGCCTTTAGCTTCAATCATTGCCTCGATACATGTCCGGAACTGAGGATATTCTTTTTCCATAAATGTGGGAGGGAGCTCGGCGAATACTCTGCGGATAGCGGCGATCAGGCTGACTTTGGTGTTGCGACAGGTCATGTTGGTGATGTTATTGACGTATGACTACACGAAGTAGTCCAGTGGGTTCAGGTCGGGGGAAGAGGGGGGCATGGAGAGAAGGGTACAAATCGTAGCCTGGATCTTATTGAACTTGTGGGCCGGCGCTAAGTCTTGCTGCCACACTCAGGGTCTACAAGCGGCCACCTAATTGCACCAGAGAATCACCACACTCTTCAGCACATCCAAGTACACTTTGGTGTTAACTTTCAAACTGACTTCGAAGATGTGAGGTGGCATCATGTGGCTATAACTTGTAACCACATTGAAGACCATAATCGTAGCCGGAAACTTTGTTTTCATAACTCTGGGTACGTCCCTATTAATTGTGGTAACCCAGCGATGCATTTTAAGGGTGCTGGCAATGGTCCTATTTTCATAACTTGGATCTATAGAGAACATGAGTTGTACAACGGCGTATCTTCGATCTCGTTCGTTCAACAGTGTGTCACTTTCAGACACGATAGAAGGCTCCTACCGCTCTTGGGATTTGTACGCAACTGGACAACTAGTAGATGATCTGCAACAGAAAAAAGAAAACCGGTTTTCATCAAACGAAAACGGCATCATGTCGTCTTTTCTAGAGCGACACTTTTATCGTTTCAGTCTGTAGAAAATATATTTACCTGTGAAGTAGCATCAGTCTATTTCTTGAGTTTTGTCGTGACGGATCACACAGGAGTGAGTACAGGGAGAACATGAAGCTAGCAAGGTATGAATACAATTTGTTTCTGTAATGATAACAGCGAATTTTCTTCGTGTATGGTCCAAGGTTTAAATGCAGCAAAATAATAATCGATTTGAAATTGATAACTCAGTCTAAACTGCTGAACTCGAGGTTAGAGTTATTACAGGTGCGAGAATTGCTAGAAATAAATGTAATTCGCATGGCATTAAGAGTAAAATGAATGTTGAACACGTGCTGTAATTTCTATCCAATAATTCGAAACTTGTCACCAGCGTGTTTTGTTTAGGAAATTAACCCTTGAACTCTATCTGATCACTCACTGGGGGCACTGGGTTTATTTCTGCTTGCCGCTAGATTATCTTGACACACACTTAATGTAAATGTATGCTAGTGTAACTGAGTGCTGACGTGCGTATGAAAATTCCGAGCTGTATGCGAAGAAAAAGACTACAAAAATAGCGTGTACACAGACCGGCAATCATGTTCAGTACGTTTGAGAACACGTTAAAAACGTCATAATCGCAAGGAGAAGTAACGCGTGGTGGGAGAATGAAGAAATAAATGTCGTTGTTACAAAAAACGGAGTCGAGACATTACTTGTCCTATGTCCCTTGCGACGTAGACTGCATACAATGTGTATGTGCCGTGAAGAAACGGGGATAACATTACACTAGTTAACATAATCCTTACCTACCGACGTAGAGTCGTATTATAAAACACTATTATGTGTACTTACTAATAAGATGCATCAATTTGTGAAGTATCTTCTTTGTCGTTTGTTTCCGAGTTAAATTGGTTTCGGTTATTGTCGTATATTTGTTTTAAATCTGTTGATTTTAAACACTATTTCTGTCACTGAATTTTTTTTTGCTCACCTCTAGTAGGGTAAGGGACTACTAGTATAGGGTCCTAATTATATATAGAAAGCTATCCGAGTGAAGAGTAAGCCAGTATTTACGTTACATTTAAATTTGTGCTTGTTGTTCTAACCGAAAGAACAAAGAGAAAGGAAGATAATTCAAAGATGCTTATTATTTAAAATATGATCCGTTATATTGGTATAGTGTTGAGATGATTCGGAATGGGGAATCGGAACTGGGGGAGAAGGACTGGGTGAAGGAACCGAATTTCAAAGATAAACAGTGTAAAAATAGGAAACTGTCCTGCATACACTGAAAAGATACCTATATGAGACTGCTTTAAATAATCACCTAAAAATAAAAATCAATGGCGTTAACTTATTTTTAAATCAAAGAATATAATATGGGATGTTTAACTTTTAAAATAAGTTTTAAAACAAGCAAGCAAATATACATTAATATAATTTCACTGAAACGCCGGGTATTCTTTGTATGACCTCTAGTGAGGATTCAACCTCCATGAGGGACGATACAGATAATATGTATGCATATAAACCAGTGGTGAAAATTGTTTCGATTCTGATATAATTACGGATTCCGTATTAAATTCCCGATTCCGCTACAATTACCGATTCCGATTCTTTAAAAAATCTCTAAATATTTCATTATAAAGTTGTTATTTTTTCCAGTTACCGTAAAACACGTGTTAAAAGTGCATTTATTTTCTCAAACATGGGGGTGTGATCTACATATTTTAGTTTTACTGGTAATTTAATATTAATAAATATTTATTATTTTATTATTACTTATCACAGTAGAATATTTTATTTTAAACAAAATCAAGTAAAAAATAATTAAAGGAATCGTTTTTGGCATCGGAAAATAGCCACAAAGTTGTCCGATTCTGATACCGATTTCGATACCCCCAAATGTTCCGATTTTTCCGATTCCCATCGTCCCAACACTAATATAAACATACTTTAATTCTATTGTGTTTTTTCATTGCTCATAAGTGAAAACGTAACCCGTGTGACCCCACGTTGATGAAAATTAACATGTGTGATGTCTTGTTAATTAAATGATAGAATAGAGGAGAAATAAGGATTACAGGCAAACAAAATGCATTGTTATAAGAACATATATGTAAGAAAAATGTCAAGATATAATAATGTTATTAGTGAAAAGTCCAAAGATTAAATACTGGATGAATTAATGTCGGTAGAATTTTACTTCCATCGGTTTTGGCGCTATTTTTATGATAAACTGTTTAAATGTGTATATTGTAGAGACAATAAATAAGTCTGTGTGCTTGGAGTCAGCGTGAAACCTTTAAAAGCTGTCGGCTGTTTAACCTAAAGTTTAGAGAATAAATGGCCTACGTCTAAATTGTGTTTGTAAATGCTGACGGTTGGCGTTCGCCCATTATCAATAAAAAAGAAATATGGCCTCTCCCAAAAGGAAGGACGCCACATTCGCCTCGCCAGTTCAATACGGTTTTTCTTTGCTTAATTTCATTCAAAGCCTGAAAATAAACATCTCTTGTAATAAAGATGATCGTTTTATTATTATTTTCTTCCTTCAACTGAAAAAAAAGAAAAGAAAAATAATGAAACAAAACGACGTTTATTCTTCAGAAGCGTCTGTGGAATCTATACGTTTAGCAATGCAATGTTAGTTCAAAGTTAATCGTAACAAACCGAAAACGGTATCTCACGTAGACATATTTTATTGTATTATAAATAAGATGCATCTATTTAATCTGTTAATCGCTTAAATATTACAATCTTTTTCCCCCTCTGAAGCGTGCTTGACCGACGATAAATAATTTTACGCGGATGAATGAAAAAATATGAACGACATAGCTCACACACACAGATACACAAAATCGGGCACACATACATGCATAAAATATCCGGACGAAAATACACTCATATTCTCCTACACACACGCATACACACTACGAAAATCATAAATACACACCCTTAAATACTGGGCAAGATGAGTAAAACACATAATTGAGACACAAGGAGATATGAACACAAAGGGAACAGAACAGAAATACACAACTACTTTTTCACACACAAATTAAAACGCCTATACACTTAAATGCATTTCGTTTGTATGACATTAAAAGAAACTGGAATATTAGAAAGATCTCTATCATTCCACTAATTATAAGAGCAACGGAAATCAGAAAAAAGAATTTTAAAAACTGCTTGGTAATATACCTGATGAACTAAGTGCAAGAAAGATTCAGACTATTGTACTTAAAAGGAACGGTAAGAAGTTTTAAAAGATTTCTCGGATCGAATATATGAGATAGCGGTGTTGATGTCTGACATCTGGTAGGGTGTCTCGTCGGCAGCTTTTACAAAATGATAACATTAAAAAAAAAAAATGAATTTCAACAGAATTGAGCCACATTTGTCTTGGCGGTTACAATTTAAAGTATAGAAATAAATTTCTCTTGTAATAAAGATGATTGTTTTATTCTGTTCTTCATTTAACTGACACAAGAGAACCTTCATTCTGAACACTATATTGCTATTTCAAACGTAAGCGTGACACACCGGAAAACTGTACCTTCCTTAGCCATAATATATACTGTATTTAAAATAAGATGCGCATATTTAATCCGCGCGTTTAAAGACAACCTTTCTTATAAATATATGTGGATGAGCCTAAAAATATTAATTGCACAACTTGCACACATACACAACATCAGAAACACATGAAATAGTTTGTGGAGAAAATTGTAGGTATGAAAATGCCCACATATCTGCGCGTTTTATAATGTCTAATTACTTAATAGAAAAATCAAAATAGTGACGCGAAGTTGATTTTATCTTCAACAGTCACACTATAGTAATGTAAATTCTCGCTGTTTGTATGCAAATTTAATGAGTCTGGGTATCAAAGCAGGCCATTTGGAGAGCGGGAAAGTTCGTCAGAAGAAGGCAAGCGGTGCATATGTACCGCGCTAAGGCGTGTCTCAAAAAGTCACTCAAAAATAAAGAATCTATTTGTTCAAAACCCTCCAGTGACTTTTTATAATTCAATAACTTGAGTGTTATTTCTTCCGCCCGTCACACCAATAATTTCTTGGGTAAGGTCGACACTGTTGTCCAAACTTCCAACTTCTGTATACGTAACGCACCTTCTCTCAACTCCAAACGAACTACTGCTAATTCAACTTATTTCTTCAAAATCCAACATCAAAATGAACCTCGCTCTAAAAAACCAACCCTCTTTAATCTTCAACCAGGAGCATCTCATTTGCATATCGGTAGGTCACATTGCAGGCATATAAAGAGATAAGGCAGCCATTTTTGTTTGTTTCTTCTCCATTCATTTCATTCCACGACCAACCCTGTGGAATTATGCACACATGCAAGTTAGGTAAGTCACGCGTTTCCCTACACTGTTTGAACAGTCTGTGTGTTATATTGCATTGTACTCAGAAAAAAAAAATAACAACGCTTTTATCGATAAAAAATATAGATCAGTTTTATTGTGAATTTCTGTGTTTACGACGCGAAACGGGTAGAGGATATTTTAGATGGGGAGTTAGTTAACGGCGTGTTGGAATTCAGTCGCTTCCGCTTTTCGCTAAATAAACAACTGCCTCAATTCTGTTCAAATCTTTTTTTTATTATTATTATTGATTCGCTATGATCATTTGACAATTGATTTGATTGCCTCGTAACAAGTTTACTAACGAGGATGAGACATTCATTGTTTTTCCTTTCCAGTAGAACCGCTCTGAGCCTCCATCATAGACGGGACTTGAACCTAAAGCACGTGTTTTCAGTTGACCTTCGGGTGACGCCTGTACACAAGTTTGAAACTGGCAATTAGCTTGTTCTGTATATTGCAGGAAGTTAGGTACTCTATAAACTGCGTCGTACAGAGTTTTAATGAAGCGAGTTAAACGAGGCAGATGTTGAAACAGACAGTTTTTCCCGGATGTTTCATAGAAAGTGAAGTCTTACTGCTACACATATCTTTTTCTTCCTAGTGATTAAAAGCAATAGACAATAACTTTATATATTGGATATAAGACGAACAACAGCCAATGATCATGCTAATAATAGTTGATATTACATAGAGAAATAAAATTGGTCACTGAAATGTAAAAATAAATTCTAACTAAAATGTTTAGAATATTAGCTTAGGTAAGTATAAACAAAGTATATGATAAATTGACCTTGAGCAATTGGTCTACTTGACCATAGGTTACGCGTTAATGAGACGTGTCGTTGGATAACTTACATTACCGCAACTTATGAATGAAACGTGTCCTCTTGCGGATGACGTACCGAAACTGACATATCAAAGTCTAAGAGTTGTCGGCAGACCGATCAAACGTGCATTGGTACGAGCTTCAGAAGCCTAGGAGCAAGGCTAGACATGTAAGGCAGACTCGCGTGGAAACCTAGAGAAAAATCAGAAATAAATTTATATGTATAAAATGTAAATTGTTGTCCTGTGGTTCTTCAGAATTACGCATGTAAAGAAAAGTTTCAAATATGTCCCATTGATCTGTTGTGCTCGTATGATGTACATTATCACAGCACCCAGCAGTTGAAGACAGATGACCCCCGGGCGAATAAAGCTATGACACTTCTATATTTTCTCTAGCGCTTTTGATACCCCGCTATCCAACATATACACTTTTGGGTACTGTGACTAGCAACCTCTTGTACTACGAGTTGTTTAAATAATCCTAAGAAGAACGAGAGCATCCCGGGCTCGACTGAGTATTTGACCTTGTCGGTTAGCATTTTGACTTTCACAAAGTAATTCTCTTCAGCCTTGTCAGATTCGGAATCAGTAATTGTATAAGAACCGGGAATTTATAACAGAATTACTAATTGTATGGGAATCTAGACATTATTGGAATCGTCTCGTAGCTACAATATAGTTACCTGAATTTAGTCTGTCTGTTTTGAAGATGTTAGATAGAATGACGTGGTCTTCGCTGGAAATACATTTTAATACCATCATATTTTAAGTGAACTAAGTCTTCATGACGCCTGGGATTTCGTGTGAACTCTAGTTTAACCACCTATTGTACTGCGTTACTAATGATCCCAAAAGGGAAACCAGAGCATTACTTACTTGACTGGGTGTTTAACATGTTGAGAAGTTTATTGGCTTTCGTATGGGAATTCTCTTGTGCCTTGGTGGAAAATACTTAATACTTGCGACTTTTGTATGATAAAAGTTTATCACTTTCTTCATAATCGCCACGCTGATGCCTATTTCTGTTACGAAAATCAACCGTGCCTTGTTTAGATATTACCACGTCATATTTCAGGTTCTTGACAATTTTGTTACATTATTCACTTCCTTGTTTATAAAATTATTGTCTGTTTCTTGGACACATAATCGTAGTGTTCTTACACAGTTGCAAAAACATCGCAACGAACATTTTCTGCACAAAAATTAAATACTGTAACTTAAAAAATTATTATTTCAGTGCTTAACTTTGCATACTATTTTTTAATGATTTATATGCTTAATTGTTTTATAGATTATTCACAATAAAAATAAATGAATTTTACCTCTTAAAATTCATGAAACAACGTTATCTTTATTAACTTTATGTAGTAACACACCCAACTTCACTATTCATATTGAATTAATTCATTTATTTAAATTAATATAATATAAAATCCAGTTCCAGTATAGATTGGGCCGAGTTAGATATTTTCTTTTTTAATGCATTTTTTAAGTTTTGGAAAACTTTTTTAAAACTAACATTTACTATCGCTATCGATTGCACCAAAGTGCATATCGTCATTTTTAATCGAACAGGCCTGCTGAAAAACGGTCGTGTCTTATCTCCATTGGACTCGTGTTAAATGCTACATCATTCATTCATATCTTTTCTTCACCCGGAAAAGTTTAAGTTAAGAAATTGCAGTGTTATTCGTCAACTCTAGTGCAGGTTTGATTTCGCTTTCTCTTTTTATAGTTTTGTGGGGATGTTGTATTTTTCCTTATCCCCCTCCTTTTCCCTTTCACTAATTCTCTTCCGAATCTACCTTGTCATTCCTATACCTCTACCATCTCCCTTTTTCTTTTTCTCCCAATTTCTCTATATATTCTTCCCATCTCAGTCGTATTTCCTCTCTCCTACCGTTAGCCAATAAACCTGTTTATCTCTTTTTCTTTCAGCCAATGCCTCCACGTTTATATCTTTCTCGTTTTTCCTCCTTGAAAATCTATTTCCCTCCGTCTCTCACATATCTCCCCAATATATTCCAATCTTCCTCTTCATTCTCTTTCAATCTCATCATCTGCCCCCTCTTTGCATCTCTCCCTTTTTTTCTTAATCTCCCATTTCCTCTTTCTCAATGTCGTTCGCTTTCCTTCCCCAATCTCACTCGCTTCCCCCTACAAAGTTATACATTTCACCCTTTCGAATAATATCCTCTCTCAATCATAATCTCTGTTTCATCAATCCCAATCCCCTTCTCTCATCTTTGCTGATATATCTCGTTCTCTCTCTCTCTCTCTCTCTCTCTCTCTCTCTCTCTCTCTCTCTCTCTCTCTCGTTATCTCTTACAATCTTTCTCTCAGTTTCTCTCTACATTTTTATTTCCCTCTCTACCAATATCCCCCTATCCTTCTAATACGACTTGCTTTCCCTTTCCCCAATTATTCTATTAACTATCTTCTAACATCTCTCGTATCCTATCTCCCACTATCCCTCATGCATCTTTTTCAGTCTCTCTGTTCATCTTTCCCAATTTCCTCCTTTTTCTCGTGGATTCCGCACTTCTTATCCGTTCTTCTATTATCACTCTTCAGAATTAGCGTCTTTTTCTTCGACAGAATGGTGTAATGGCGACACACGTGCTCAGTTTCCCTGTCTGATTATCACCTTTCTGTTTCTATCGCAATAGCAATGACTGTTCTTAGAACGTACCAATTTTGAATGGCGAATATTAATTTCTTCGAAATGTGTGTCTACACAGAAACTTCGGTTCCCATCTTAGTCCTGATGCCGACTGGAATCTCACACTCGAGTTGACATGATTATAAATATGGTTTTGTTGTGTCCCGTTGATTTTCAGTACATTTGAGGCAATTATTTAGTTCATAAAGAAACTAGCAACAGAAGTTTCATAATATTTGGGCCAGAATAAACTTGCATATCTATCGTCCTTTCTTACCGCCACATACTTTTGTAGATAAGCACGCACACGAGCGTTTTAAACATATAAAAGCACATGCATAAGTAACGAAGCTTAAATGTTGTTTTTGCCAAATCACCAAAAATGCTGACAATCAAAAGTTAGTAATTAAAAGTCGAAATGTGTTAAACAAGTACTGCCCCAAGGTTTCGAACATGGCTAGAAACAAACGAGGCAAGGAACAAACAATTATCTTTCTACCTTTTCAAATATGTATTTGTTGATTTCTATGCGAATATATATATATATATGTATGTATGCATGTATGTATGTGTGTGCGTGTGTACTATGAAAAAGTTAGAGCCCGTTAACTTAGGATATAATACATAAGAAAAGATTGTGTCTTTTAAATGGGACTAACTTTTGCATTTGTTAATCGCACCATATATACGAGGTGCTTTAAACAAGATTCCAGACTTAAAATTGTCAAAATTCAGTAGGTTGTTGCTATACATCTCATGAGATGACTAAGCAAGTTTTATGCTTCCAGGTTCAAATTAACAGCTACAGTATGGATCGGAATAAACTCTACTAAAGCCTGATTATCACAACTAATAAATGTCAAAAATTTCGACCGCAGAAAACTTTAGAACAATATAAAATAAAATTCTATATAAAACTTAGACAAAAAAAGAGCCACAGAAATGAATGGAATGCTTCCGACTGATTTCTTTTTTTTTTACACGGTGGTCACTTCTTATCAAGGCCTGGAAGCCACTCAGGGATAAGGGTTATTGCAAGTACAGTACGTTAGTGTGGAGATTTGATGAAGTGTTTACTTAAGGGGGCGGTTCATTAGGAATTTGTTTACGTTGGACTTGAAGACATCCAAGTTGTAGTCAGGTGGGAAACAGGCAGACGGAACCGAGTTCCACAGGCGTGCAGTTCTAATAAAGAAGCTTTGTTCATGGAATCTACGGTTTGATTTAGGCACAGATACAGAGTGGGGGAAATTTTTCACAGTGGGTTCAGCTAAACGGGTCTTTTCCGTGAAAGATTGGCGAGGGAGGACCAGAGATTGGAGTTAAGACGAGCACCTGCCATGAAAATAACGGTAAAACAAGGATAGGCTCGCAACGTCACTTCTGTGGGAGAGAGGTTGCAGGGTAGAGAAAAGGGCACCCCCCACTAAGCCACGAAGTCTATTTTGTACTCTGTCAAGGCAGGATAGGCTGTTTTTAGCAGCCCCTGCCCAGATATGGCAACAGTATTCCATCTTTGGACGTACTTGGCTTTTATATAGATAGAGAATTCTATCAGTAGTGAGATATCTTCTGGGTCGGTAGAAGGATCCCACCATCATTCCAGCGACCTTGGCAACAGACTTTATGTACGTGTTCCATTTCAGATAAGGAGTAATGGACAAACCCAGAAGCTTGTGAAAACATGAGGCTTCTCCTAGACAAGAGCCATCCATTTCAATTGATGCCAGATGGGGATCAGAGCGTTGATGATGTAAAGATAGGAGTTTGGTTTTAGATGTATTAAAGGTAACCAGCCACGTCTTCCCCCACTGAACCACGCGCTCGAGATCAGAGGAGAGAGAATCAGAGAGAACTTTGTCATTTACAGCCTTTGATGTGCTGCCGTAGATGGTCGTGTCATAAGCAGAGATGTCAACGAATGATTGTGTATGTGTTTAGGGAGGTCATTGACGTAGATCAGGAAGAGGGTTGGGCCAAGGATTGACCCTTGATGGACTCAAGCATTCGTACTGCGGGCCTCTGATTTTTGTCCATCGACCACTACTCTTGTGAGCCTATCGGAGAGAAATGATTTAATGATTGAGAAAACATTGCCAGTTATACCTTAGCTGGAAATCTTGTGAAGTAGATCCTTATGCCATACCTTGTCGAAGGCCTTTGATATGTCAAGAGCAATTGCCCTAGAAAGGAAGCCTTTGTTAAGAGATTCACTAATCCTGTGAGATATAACCATTAGCACATCTGCGGTAGATCTTGAAGAACGGAAACCATATTGTGTGTCACTAAGAAGATTGTTTCTGCTGAGGTGGTTTATTATTTCTCTATTTAATATAGATTCCAGCAACTTACTCATAACATACAGGAGACTGATTGGTCTGTACTGAGAGGGAGATGACTTATCACCCGAATTCTTAAATACAGGGCAAACTGATGAGGTCTTCCAGGAAGCCGGAAAGCTCTTCTCCTTAAGGCAACGCTTAAACAGTTTCGTAAGTATGAGAGCAAGTTCTGGTGGAAGCTTTTTTAATGCACAGATATTTTTGTTACCTAGCGTGTTCTCTGTTATAGGAGGAAATAGGGTAGAATTAGCATAGGGTAGAATTAGCTGCAAAGTTCTTGGCAAATAGTTTGGCCTTGTCTGATGCTGGCCCATTGGTAATGGTTGGGATAAAACGCACGCTTCTGTTCAGGATCCTATTTGTTATTTGCCAAACTGGTGGGAACTAAGCAGCTGATCAGCTACTTTGGATTTAACAGACTGGGCATATAGCTCTCTTGCATTTTTTATTACTCTTTTACATTGGTTGCTGGCAGTCCTGAAAGCAGCTTTAGTCTCAGTGCATCTATTACGTTGGTAGCTATGGAAAAAGTGATTTCTGTGCGCGATAGCAGCAGCACATTCTGGGGAGAACCATGGCTGGCTGTTAGGTTTTTGTTGGAATTTTTTAGATGGTATGAATTGGTCTATGCCAACAATTAACCATTTGGTCAGATCTGATAATATAGAGGACACGTCCTTTTTAAACATGGAATGCAGAGGTAGATCAGATATGAATGTACGGAAGCTATCCCAGTCAGCCATAGAGTATCGGTATACAGTATGGTGGAGGGGTACGTTTGGGGACTTATTATATTTCATTTTTATCTTAACTGATACGGCCGAGTGGTCGGAGGATCCTAGAGGAGAATGAACGGAACATGAACATAGCTCAGGGGAAGTTGTGAGAAAAAGGTCTAGGATGCTTGCATATTGACCAGTAGTATCGGGCACACGGGTGGGTTTGCGAACAATCTGAGTGAGGTCATAAGCAATGGCAAAATCATGACAAAACCTCCCCTCATTGTCTGTCTTATTTGAATGGGTCAGCCATTCCATGTTATGGACGTTGAAGTTAACACGGATGTGGATGTTAGCCAAGGGATGTGCAGATAGGATGTGGCTTATTTTCTCAGATATACTCTTAAAGATAGTAACTCCGCTGTTGTGGGGCCGATAGAGGGCAAATATAAATGCAATGGTGTAAGCAAGTACAACCCGGAAGCACATATAGGGTAAATTAGGATATTCTCTAGAGATATCCCTGCCACACGGGAAGCCATCTTTAATGTAGGCACATATTCCATGCCCATGGCGATATTGGGGTCAGATTTAGAAAGAATATGTCCGGTTTCATCTCCTGTAATTGGGTTTCAACCTCTGGAAGGTTGGAACGTAGACCCCTGATGTTGGAGAAGGAAACCTGGTAGTAGGGGTCTACGTTGGAAGATGGGGTTCTAGGTGTATTCCAGTTTTTTTCTGGAGATATTTCATGTTGAGTTTTTGGGATTTTTGGAACAGGTCGGCATACTTGGTTAGAGCAGTACAGAGAGGGAAAGTAAGAGAGAAGAAGACAGAAATTTTTTTTGTAGCACATGAAAAGGTAAAACCGTAACAATTACCGACTAGTATGGCATCAAGAGGCCCCACCAGAGAATACTGCATGGTCCAGAATCCATTCACCAAATGGCAATACAGCAGTCCCAGTACTTTCGAATGATCTTGCATGAATCAATCATAAGACATTGCCTAAAACTTTGCATCTAATTCTACGCTATGTGATCGGAGCCGTGAACCCCCTGTATTTACTTCTGTGTCTGAAAACGCGCTATACGACATGCAAATATCTGTGCGTGATATTACCAAGCTAATCAAAAACCTCGATTTCAGTTAAGCAACTGACCCTAACGGCACTCCTATTATAGTGCTCAAAAAACTTCATCCAGAACTAACTCCCATAATTAAAAAGCTGTTTAAGCGTTGTTTTAACACGAATTGCTTTCCAACACCCGGAAAAACTCCATCAGTATGTCGCATCTTTAAAAATTCAAGTGATCGGTCACCTCCGTTTCAATACAGACCAATCACTCTCCTGCGCATCATAATTAAGTTCCTGGAATCTGTGTTAAATAGAGAAGTAGTCAATTATCTTAGCAAAAATAATCTCCTCAATGACATGCAATATGGTTGCCGTTCTGTTAGATCTACTGCAGATGTGCTTACAGTTATATCTCATAGGATTAGCGAATCTCTCAACGGAGACTTCTTTTTGGGGGGATTAGCCCTTGACATACCAAAGGTCTTTGATAGGGCGTTGCATAAAGGTCAACTCCACAAAATCCCCAGCTACGGTATAACTGGAAATACCTTTTCAATTATTAAATAATTTCTCTCTGACAGGTTCTTAAGAGTAGCGGTTGAGGGGCAGAAATCAAAAGCCTACAGTATTAATGATGGGGCCTTTCAGATCAGAGGTCCATCATCGGCCCAACTCTCTTCCTGATCTACATCAATGATCTCCCAAATTACATCCTGAGATCATTCGTAGACATTTATGCTGACAACACTACTATCTATGGCAAAACATCAAAGGCCGTAAACGACCAAGTTCTCTTTGACTCTCTCTTTCTCCTTTGATCATTGGGGAAAGATGTGGCTGGTTGTGTAATGCATCTAAAACCAAGCTTCTATCTTTCCATAATCAACGTTCTGATTCCCGTGTGACATTAATTGAAATGGATAGATTTCTTCTTGGAGAGGCTCCATGTTTTGACAAGCCTTTTTACTTCTGATCTGAGATGGAACACGTAAATCAAATCCGTGTCAAGGCTGCTGGAAAAATTGTGGAATCGTTCTACCGCTACATAGACATCTCACTGCTAATGCAATTCTCTACCTGTATAAGAGCCAAGTACGTCCAAGGATGGAACACTATTGCCACATTTGAGCAGGAGCTCCTAAAAGCAGCGTATCCTTTCTTGGCAGAGTTAAAAATAGACTTCGTAGCCGAGTAACTCCTTCCCCACAGAAGAGACGTTGCAAACCTATCTCTGCTTTATCGTTATTTTCATGGCAAGTGCTCGTCTGAACTTCAATCTATGGTCCCTCCTGGACTGGCTTTCATGAAAAACACTCGCCTAGCTGAAACAACTATCCCGACCGCCCAAATGAAAATCAAGGCTTCCCACCATTGCGCTATACGGCTACTGCTGTGAGGGTAATGAATTAACGATGTTTTGACATCGTCCAAATGCCTCCGCTTGATTTGTTTACACAAACAGCGTTGCTTAATACGCTAATCATCATCATCATCATCATCATCATCATCATCCGTGAAATATCTACGTAGCATTAGGACGATTCCACAATTTTTCCAGCAGACTTGGCAACGTATTTGATTTACGTGTTCCACCTCAAACATGAAGCCTCTCCTAGACGAGAATATATATATATATATATATATATATATATATATATATATATATATATATATATATACCTAATAATATAATCTCAATATAGTTTTCAAATCAAAAACGCAGACGAGAAAACAATAGAAATTTAGATCTCAGCGACCATGTATCTACAAATTATTGATGATATACAATTCGCTCCGTCATCACTAAGACAAACAATGGATAGAAATATGTATATATATTGAATTTTTATGGAAAAGGTCCCTAGATCCGTGTCCGAAGGGCCCAAGTGAAAATAACAAAACCTACATTTTTAAACATTGCTATATGCATATTCATTATGAAATAAGCTGGTGTTTACATTCATAAACCAGCGCCATGTTTAATTCGAACAGAGCCAGAATAGAAATACGTAGATCTTTATTTAAAAAAATATATTTCAATAGAAAAAACATTGACGAAAACTTGAGAAGCATATAAAAAATAAAAAGAAAAAAATGGAAAAAGTAAATCAAAATAGGAAATAAAAGAAGGCATGCGTACAAGTGCATATAAGTCGACTTACGCCGACCAAGTTCATTTTTTTTCTATTTTAACCCCTTAGTAGTTATTTTTATCGGTTAACGAGCAACAGAAATTTGTTCCACAGCTCTAAATCTCCTATATATAAAGTTAAGTGTCTGTAGAATAAAAATTGGCAGAGGAGTTTGCTAAAGACCTTTCGTCAGACGGACAGAGAGACAGACAGACAGACAGACAAGGTCTCAGACACATACACATATAAATATATATATACATATGTATACGCATTATACATATATATATATAGATAGATAGATAGATAGATAGATAGATCCAATCTGGCATCAATTAAAATGGATGGCTTTCGTTTAGGGGAGGCTCCATGTTTTGATAAGCTTCTGGGATTGACCTTTACTCCTGACCTGAAACGGAACACGTACATCAAGTCTGTTGCCAAGGTCATTGGAAAAATGGTAGGATACTTCTACCGCTCCAGAAGATATCTCACTACTGATACAATTCTCTATCTATATGAAAGCCAAGTACGTCTCAGGATGGAGTACTGCTGCCATATCTGTACAGGAGCTGCTAAATAAGCCTATCCTGCCTTGACAGAGTACAAAATAGACTTCGTGGTTTAGTGGGGATGCCCTTTTCTCTTTCCTACAACCCCTCTCCCCAAGAAGAGACGTTGCGAGCCTGTCTTTGTTTTATCATAATCTCCATGGCAAGTGCTCGTCTGAGCTCAAATCGCTGATCTCCCCTCGCAAATCTTTCACAAAAAACACCCGTCTAGCTGAAACCACTGTCAATAATTTCCTCCACTCTTTATCTATGCCTAAATCAAAACGTAGATTCCATGAACAAAACTTCTTTCTTAGAAGTGCACGCCTGTGAAACTCTTCCGGTTGCCTGTTTTCCACCTAATTACAACTTGCATGTCTTCAAGTTCAACATAAACAAATTCCTGATAAATCGTCCCCTTAAGTAAGACACTTTATCAACTCTCCATTACTAACGATTACTACGATATTATCCCATTGATTACTGTACACGCAATAACCCTTATACCCAAGTGACTTCCGGGCCTTGATAATAGTGACTACCATGTATATATATATATATATATATATATATATATATATATATATATATATATATTAGAAGAGAGACGCGACATTGCCCGAAATTAAATGAGGATCAATGAATGTTTCACCCTCCCATATATTTATTGTCATCGAAATCAGCAAATCGCTCATTTTTAATCAAATCGATTGATTGTTTACTCCAGGTGTGGACGCACTGAGGTGTACCTGGAGGGAGCGTTACATGTCTCCCCGTAGTGGCTTAATCCCCAATACGTTGTAGTCCACATATTACTGCAGAGAACGTACTGTTGCTTTCATAAAATTGTTTCATATATTGGCTTGAATAAAAGTTTTCAAAACGTAAAAGTCAAGTATCATGGTTCAGTTTTTCTCTAAACAGAAACATTCATTTCGAATGCGCCTTTATCTCATCAAAGAACAAACTGTTTATTTATGCACCCGGCCTTATTGCATGTGTGGGAATAATGGCTTGAATTACAATTTAAAGTCCAAAATTTAAGTATCATAGTTCAATTGTACCCTAAAATTAAACATTTATTTCGAACGCGCCCCTGTCATATTAAAAAATATGTTTCTGAGCCTTGGTGAACAGTGAGTATACAGTAAAAAAAATATGATTTGAGAGATGTGCTTAGGATAAACAGTGATAACTTTGCAAATCGGAAAACAACCGAAAGGAAAAATGAACATGTGATTGGCAGACACTCTGCAAATAATTCTCTGTAAATTCGATTATCACCAAGACCAAATCTGTGATTGTTTCAAGTAGATACACTAATCTGACTTCGCTATTGCTCGGGATTTACAAACAAAAAATGAAGAATGAAACATGTACTTTTTCTTTCTAATAATTAAATATCTGTTTATTAGACGACAGTCTCTATATTCTTTTAAAACATTTGGAATACTTGCAGGTTCTCACAGATAGTACTTAGTTAAATTTCCTATAAAGTTAAATATGGTTTACAGTTATTTTGATTCATATTTAACTAGCGGAGGAAGTCATAAAATACGGTTAAACAATTAAAAAAAAAAACAACGACACTTGGGTGTCATCTTACCGTGTTATTAAAAGAGAAAAAATGCATTAGACAATTAGAAGTTTAAAAGATGGAAGAGAAAAAAAAGAGAAGAGAACGCCACGTACTGGACGCGAACTTGAAAAACTTAAGTTCGTAAGCGAACACATCATCGATCAGACGACAACGAAACAGATGTTATCGCGTTGCAAATTTAGATATTTAAAACGGAACAACGAAACGACCGTACGCGCGTGCGCGATTAATAAACAACGTCGAAACCAACATTTTTATCCTAACTCTAACCCTAATCCTAATTCTAACTTCTCCAAATAAAAAACGACATTCCGACATGAAATAAGGGAAGATTTTTTTCCCCATTTTTTCGATATTATGTGCCGAGAGATCGCATTTTCTAATGATACCAGATTAATACCTGTGCGATGCGAATGACAAAAGTTTTTTAACGGACACAAACACACACACACACACACACACACACACACACACACACAAACGTACAAACACACAGATGCCTGAGATTTATATCATAGGAGTTATATCTCAGAAATGTAATTTGTTGCCTGCAAACATGTTTACATGCAATGCGCATAAAAAATTCCCAATTGTGGTGTCTAATCGTTAAGAATATGGTGTTAATTAATAAACTAGAAAAATATAGTTGTGATTAGTTTCACAATTATTATTAATAATTATAGTTTGCCTGTGTACGTGGCAGATACTTTCTGTCAAAAGCAGGTTTTGTAAATCATATGGAATCACATAATCAAAGATATGGACGACAGTCTTGTGAGGAAGCTTTTACAGCACACCTGGCAACACTAAGTTGTCATATGTGTGGTTTAATCTGCAAATCTAAAAGTGGCCTGGCACGGAATTCGAGGATTCACAATATTACCATGCGATCCCCTTTACAAGAAAAAATGTTTTATGCCATATTTTTGAACATTCATGTAGGTCTAAAGCTGGATTGAAGAGTCATCTACGTGCACACTGACGCAGAAACACTTAAAGAAGAGATGGCAAACTTTTGTATGCATGTATGTATGTATGTATGTATGTACGTATGTATGTATGTATGCATTTATTTATGTCTGCCTAAAACTTTCGACGGAGGCGAGGTATTTTCATAGGATCGATACCGTTTTGAAGCTCGACCCTTCGGACGACAAATATCTGTGCTTCCACCTAAAAATTTAATAAAAAAAAAGATATTGTGAAGCTTGAATTAAACCTGGAAACTATTTAAAAATAACATGGTGGCAAAAGTGCTCAAGCACCGAAAGTTTCCACGAACGATTTACAAAAACAAACATTTGTTTTTCGGGTGTTTTTAGGGGACTAATCAATTATAAAACTTTTAGAGTTTATAACAGTTGCTTCTGCAGTTTAATTAACCATTTTTTCCATGAGTAACACGGCGACATAAACCTAGCAGAAGAACCGTTTAATATTTCACATTTATCTTTTTACATTGGGGGCGGGGTGTCATAACACCCTCCCCGTCTGAGGCAACATAGGCTATTTTTAGCAGTTCCTGCACAGATATGACAGCAGTATTCCGTCCTTGCACGTACTTGGCTTTTTATATTGATAGAGAATTGCATCAGCAGTGAGATATCTACTGGAGCGGTAGAAGTATTCTACCATTTTTCCAGCGACCTTGGCGACATATTTGATCTAAGCGTTCCATTTCAGGTCAGGAGTAAAGGTCAACCCCAGAACCTTGTTAAAACATGGAGCTTTCCCAAGACGAGAGCCATCCATTTCAATTGATGCCAGATGGAGATCGGATCGTAAAGATAAGAGCTTGGTTTAAGATGCATTAAAAGTAACAAGCCACCTTTTCCCCCATTGTACCACGGGCTCAAGATCAGCGGAGAAAGAATCAGAGAGAACTTTGTCATTTACGGCCTTGGGTGTGTTGCCATAGATGGTCATGTCATCAACGTAGATGTCAACGAATGATTTATATATGTGTTTTGGGAGATCATTGATGTAGATCAGGAAGAGAGTAGGGCCCAGGATGGACCCTTGGGGGATACCAGCATTAATACTGTGGGCCTCTGATTTCTGCCCATCAACCACTACTCTGATAAGCCTATCAGAGAGAAATGATTTAATAATTGAGAAAACATTTCCAGTTATACCGTAGCTGGAAATCTTGTGAAGTAGGCCTTTATGCCACATCTTATCGAAGGCTTTTGATATGTCAAGAGCAATTGCCCTAGAAATGAAGCATTTGCCGAGAGATTAACTAATCCTATGAGATATAACCGTTAGCACAGCTGCTGTAGACCTAGCAGAACGAAAATCATATTGCATGTCACTAAGAAGGTTATTTCTACTGAGGTGGTTGACTACTTCTTCATTCAATATGGATTCCAGCAACTTACTCATGACAAACAGGAACCTTATTGGTCTGTACTGAAAGGGAGATTACCTATCACCTGAATTCTTAAATACAGGGCATATGAGGTTTTCGAGGGTGTTGGATTGACTTAGGGAGATAAAGGACCGTTTGAATATATTCATAATGTTTTCAATTTGTAATAATAATTTTAAAAAAATTTGCAGTTGCATGCACTTATGTTATTGAACAGGCGAGTGTATTGTAACTGTTTTGTACTTTCACCTAACAGTTTAATAAACAAAAAGATATTGTAAAACTTGAATTTAACTTTAAAATACTATTTTTTAAAAAATAGCACGGTAACATAAGTGCGTAAGCACCACTTTATTTTACATATTTTTCCCCCAAGGACCGTTTGAATATGTTGATTTAAAATTAAAGTGTTGTGGAATATTTGTAAATAGTCACTTTTATTAGTCATGATAAAATTTATTTATTGTAATTTTTTTGACACTTTTGTTTGTTTGTTTCTCTGCAATATATCAATTTAATTGAAATAATAAGACAAACCAAAAGGAACAAGAATTGATTTAAATTTTTTCAACACAAAATATTTTAAATCCGAATGCATTCAATTCAAAGAAAGAAGAAGTTGTAAAATTATTTTCCAACGGAGAATTTATCAACAGAAACAAACAAAAAAAAGGAATACGCAGTTTGTTAATTTACATTTATTGAACGTGTATAGTTTTTAACAGGTGCTTCTGCAGTGTGATTAACCGTTTTTCCGTAAGTCACACACCAATATTAAGCGCGTAGAACAATCGTTTAATATTTAACAAAAAGTCTGTTTAATTTGGGGAGGGGCACAACACCCTCCCGCCTCCCAAATGTAAACAGATTTTTTTGTGTGTGTTTTCATTTCAAAGCCGTAGATGTGTGTAAGTTTGTTTTGAGAATTTCTAAGAGTGTGTGTGTAAGTTTGTTTCGAGAAATTCTAAGAGTGTGTGTGTAAGTTTGTTTCGAGAATTTCTAAGAGTGTGTGTGTAAGTTTGTTTCGAGAATTTCTAAGAGTGTGTGTGTAAGTTTGTTTCGAGAATTTCTAAGAGTGTGTGTGTAAGTTTGTTTCGAGAAATTCTAAGAGTGTGTGTGTAAGTTTGTTTCGAGAATTTCTAAGAGTGTGTGTGTAAGTTTGTTTCGAGAATTTCTAAGAGTGTGTGTGTAAGTTTGTTTCGAGAATTTCTAAGAGTGTGTGTGTAAGTTTGTTTCGAGAATTTCTAAGAGTGTGTTTGTATAAAAATTATTTTACTTGTGCATGTAAACCCTATGGAATAAGACTATCGGTAGGTAAGTGTGCGTTTAGGAGCGGTTAATAGTTATTTTATTTTTAGCGATCTAATTAGCGTTATTGAGAAAAGTTCGAACAGATGAATGGACGAACGGACGAACGGACAGTGGTGAATTTATAGGTCCACCCTCCTGTTTTCAGGGACCAAAAAAATACACAACGCTTATTGTTAGAAGTAAGAATTATAGATAATGTTTCAGATACCTATAAAGTAAGTAATAAATATTACTTAACATTATTCTAGGAAACGGCATTATCAGTGATGAAGTAGGATTAAAGTTCGAACAAAAAACAAAAAAAAACAACTTCCATGTATGTACGGGATATCTAAAATGCACAAAGCCTCATTTAGCACTAGATTTATTGTACCCTCAAATATCTGCTTTAGTAAAGTTATATCTAAAGTGTTTAAATAAATTATAAATCAAATAAATAATTCTCACCAGAAAAGGAAATTCTATAGTAATATAAATCTATTTTGGGTGGTAAATAATTCCCATCCACTAAAAGAAGAATTAGATAGCATAAATTTTCGAATAAAAGCCAAATCTATTGCAACTTATGATTTTAATACATTGTATACTAAAATCCAACAGAAAGAACTTATAAAAGAATTAAATAATACTGTAGATCTTGCTTTTATCAGCGGCAAAAGAAAATACATATAATGTTCAAAATCTAAAGTTTCTAGTGTAAAATAAGAAATAAAAAACTAGTATTTCCAAAGATATTTTAAAAATACTTATAAGTCATCCTATTAAAGAAAGTTATTTTCAAAAATGGAAACAAAATATTACTTCAAGCTATAGTCATTCTAATAGGTTCAGATCCTGCGCCATAAATGGACTAGTATATATATATATATATATATATATATATATATATATATATATATGTGTGTGTGTGTGTGTGTGTGTGTGTGTGTGTGTGTGTGTGTGTGTGTGTGTGTGTGTATGTATGTATGTATGTGTGTGTGTGTGTGTTTGTGTGTGTGTTTTACGGAAGTATTATGTCTGCGTTTCTGAGAATAGCCCGCGTTAAAATGAATAGATTTTATACCTCCAATTTCTAGCTTAGTAATAAGGATCATAAAACAAACAAGGTGGACTTAAAACTAAAATATTTAAGCAGTTAAATAAAGCATTTGTTCGTTATTTTGATGATTTTTAATCGTATAAAAATAATCCAAATATATTAATAAAAAGATATCCAAAGCTGCATTAGTAATGCATATAAATAAATTGCACACACACACACACACACACACAGACATTTTTTGATAGCATGAATAGGTTAGCCAAATTAATCTGGATCAAAGAACTAGATCTAATAATCGGAACCTTTTTTTCTTTTTATTAAGAGAGATTGTCTTTGATCAACACTGCTAGGAGTCATAATTTAATACACTGTTTTGTTTTTAAATCTAGATGATCCCTGAAATAACATTAGGTTTATTGTGAATTCGACAAAGCAAGTAGATACAGCGATTGCAGGTCATTAAATAACTTACTGATAAAATAGTTTTCCAACGAATGATAAAAAATATGGAAATTAAGAAGTTCTTTTCATATAGTTCTTAAGATTAAAAACACTTCCAAGATTATATATATATATATATATATATAATAAATAAACAAGATTCATTATTTATAATGTATTCTTTCTTAGAATAATTCGCGTGTGGATCTGTCTTCCGCTAAACTGCTTTCCAACTAACTACAACATGGTCATCTTTAAGTACCAATGAAAACAAATTCTTGTTGAGCTGTTCTTTTAAATAATCAAATTCTACCCAAATTCCACTACTAACGGTCATTATTCTGGTATCTGGGTGACCACTGTACGCTCATTAACCCTCATCCTCGAGTGGCATCGTGCTTTGATAAGCGATGACACTATTTAAAAAATATAACAAGTATAAATATTGTTGTAAATAGGAACTAGTCACAGGTGCAAAATACAGTAAATAAAATAAAAAGTTTAAAGACTTTCGGAGAATGTATATATGACAGTATTTAAAAAATAACTAAGTATAACATCGATTTTACTACAACAACACTTTCCTGTAGACATTTCATGCATCTACTCAACATTAGTTCAATTTGCCAAACCTTTAAACACGTGACTGCTCCTAATCAAAAAGATATGTTACTTAATAGCATAAAACTGCACCACGAGATCGCCATAAAATATTAATTCTTGTAATGATTTTCATCAAATATATACACAATTTATTTATTTCATTACAACTTGATGAATCAAATCATAATTGTTCGTAAAAAAGAAAATCAAAAGCCCAAGACAAAATGGAACAAGAGCCACATAACTTATATCCACCACATGTATGAAAATATTAAATAGAGATTGAAAAATAATGTTTCATCAAATCGGTATACTCCGTGTTAGGTAATAACTTTTGAAGTTGCTTATGTTTCTGTGTATATATACACAATATATATGTACATATACGCACACATATATGTATACACACATACACACACGAATACACACGCACACACACACACACGTATATATATATATATACATACACACACTGGACCTGTCGGTGGGGCATTAGAATACACCGACTGCCCCCTGCAGAGGGTGGATATGACCTTAAACTATATCCAGTGGTGAGGCCCCAGCTTGCGGGCTTTGGGGAGTGTGGAGCCACCCTTTAATTACTATTGCTCCCAGGTCCACTCTGACCCGAAGTGGTAGTACCTGCTAGGGTTCCAACTATGGGTTAAATAGAAACCGACTTGAAAACAAAAAATATATTCTACTAAAAAAATGTTCTTCAAATTCTTTGGATTCGGCATTAAATAACCCGAAAAGAGGTGATATGCCGTAAAACAAAAACAACCAACCAACCATACACACACACACATATACATATATACAGATACATACACACACACACACACACATATATATATATACAGATACATACACACATATATATACATACACACACACATATATACATACACACATATATACATGCACATATATATATATATATATATATATATATATATATATATATATATATATATATATATACTTTACATATCCGTGATTGGGCACACATACCACTACTATTGTACGTAGAGTTCATTCGAAACTTAAATTGTGCCCTTTGCCGAGAAATTCGTTTTTCTTAATAAAAATGTTTAAAAAGTCTAATACGTCTATATTCTTCTACAACTGTCTTCTTTTTCTCTTCTTTTTTCTTTTTCCTTTCTATTATTATTATTATTATTATTATTATTATCATTATTATCATTATTATCATTATTATTATTGTTGTTAAGAAACATTATTTGAACATGTAGGTAACATTTCTGTTCTTAGTATGCTCTTCGTGTGCATAGAAACAGGTTTGAAAATTAGATTGCTATGCTGATATAGGAAATGAGTCCCTTCTCGAAATAGTCACAGAGTTAATAAGAGGTATTAGGGAGCAGTTCAATCAACATAGAGGGTGAGGTACTACCTGAATAGCTAAACGATCACTTACTCAGTTAATTATAAATTGCGTCTTATGACAATTTATACCGAATATTATCGGAACATAAATTAATCTAGATTTAAAATATATTTTAAAATATACGTTGTGTTATCTATTATATAAAGGACACTTGTCGATGTGTATTTGTGTGCGTATTTGTTTTTTTTTTTTAATTTTACTTTTGTTAGTTTGAAGAAATCAAGGGGATCCTTCCTGGGGCTAACACTTGATTCTATAATAGTTAAAATTTATATCCGAGGGCTCTTTTAAGAATAGACATTGTTCCCTTTATGGCTGCTATCTGTATTTCCTTACTGCTTGGTTTTCCAAGGATTGCTTCTAAGTATTTTTGAAGGTTTTTTTTATTAGGCAAGTTGTTCCTTCACAACTGGTATACTGTTTATTTCTTTCAGAGACCATGTTGTTTTTAGATCAATTTTTAGGTCCTGATATTTTGTTATCTTTTCCCGTTCTGCTCTATTAAGGTCAAAGCCGTTTGGAACTGTGACGTCGATAATGAGTGCAGTCCTTTCGGGCTTGTTCCATATTACTATATCTGGCTTGATGGCCTTGTCTTTTATGTATCTGCCTGCCTGTATGTCTTTGTCGTAGAACACTGTCACTTTTCCATTTGATGTTATCGGTGGTGGATCATGTTCCAAGATGTTCGACGACCTATCTAGTTGCATCTCTCCACATATCTTCCAATGTAAGTATCTACATACTTTGTTGTGGCGAGCAGGGTAATGACCATCGGCTAGAAGGAATTTGCATCCAGTTATTAGATGGCTTGGGGTTTCAACAGCTGAGTGAGAGAATCTGCATTGGTCGGTTTTTTGTAGACCAGCCATTTTCTTAAATCCATGTGCGAGTGTCAAACTAAATACTACAAAACAAACATCCACAAAGTTGGTATATTCCTGACCGATGTTGCTCTGGAGAAATGGTATCTAAAACAAAAAAATACACCAATCTTTCATTAGCAATTAACTGAGACATGGTCTTATTGGGTGGGGGTCAGCACTTACCCATGCTATCTATTATATAATCGTGAAGTTAATGATTTGTATTAACATAATTTCTATATACTGAGAAATGGGCTGACCGGAGATTACAGAGGAATAGGAGAAAGAGAAAAAGAGAAGGAGAAAAAAGAGATAGATAGAGAGACGGATTGAGGGAGGCAAAGTGGTAAAGGTTTTAATATATAGAAGCTACATACATGTGTTAAGCTTTTCCATATTGTTTTTATGACACCAAACAATGTGGAGTAGCTCCACTAGTAAAAATATATCTGGAAACAATACTTAGAGAAACACCCATTGACGAACTCAGTATAAAAATAGACGTGAGTATATATTTATGCATCTATTTAATGTGTATATGTAGGTAAGTACGTATGTATGTAGGTGTAGATACGACATGTCTTTGATACACTGCTGACCATCAATGTCCGATCAATACGGTTGTGCCCACTGGTTGAGTCCCGGGGCGTATTTCGACCATGATTGTCAGGCAGTGAATAAAACGCGCGGTCGATGGCGTCGATCATTAAAATCTATAATGTCTGAGCGGAACTGCATTTCAGCAAAACTGCTTTAGAACGGAAAAAGTGATATAATGACCGACGCCTTCGCTTGGAGACACGCCAATCTCATTTCACCCAGTCTCCACCCCCACCGCCCTTTTCCTTTCATTGGAATGTTTGTTTGACTAACTTCTTCAGAAATCTGTGCTAATGTGGTCTGTGACCAGTTCTTTATGATAACATCTTACTGAAACGTCTTTGGTGATGACATTAGTCGTCTAATTATTTATATTGTTGGAAACTTTGTCCTTTCAATTTGCCTCTTATCTTGCTGATCTCATTCGTAACAAGCTTTCGCTCCCAAACTGTCATATTGATAGAGAACGGCTTTAATCAAACGACTAAATATCAAGTAAAATATGACAATGTGTTATTTAGGTTATTTGGATTATTATTATCACATTAGTTTTTTTTTTTTCAACTCTTAATCCGCCATTCTTCATGCCTTTAATAAGTTTCCACTTGCAAGTTTAGTATGTTATTGCTATGCATTTTATGAGATGACTAAGCAATTTTTATTATTTCAGGCTCAAACGAACAGCTACAGCAGGAATTGGAATACATCCTACTAAAGCCTGATTGCCACAGCTGGTGAATTTCAAAAATGCAATCTGGACGTGAGGACTCTTCGTCAAAAACGATATCAATAAAATTCTGTTTTAAACTTGGCAAAATAAATGTATGGAATGCTTCAGACTGCTTTTGGGCCATCTTGTATAAATCGAACATAAGTTTTGAGTAGCATAAGAGATTCAAGGAAGGTAAGGCGTCTGTAAGGGATGATCAGAGATATGGGAAGAGTAAAGCAGTCATAACACCAGAGTTTATTGGCCAAATAAAGAAGGCCTTGAATAAGAACCGTCGTGTGTCTAGAGAGACAATAAGCGCACAGTTTGATGTCAGTGTGGAAAATTTACACACAATCATTCGCGAGGAACTGAATATGCGGCAAATTTGCACGAAGTTGTCCCAAAGGTGCTAAGAGAAGAACAGAAAAAAAGACGTTGTCATCACAGTAAGATGGCCATCAAGATCATCTCTCACCCTCTCTATAGTTCAGACCTTCGTACTTGTGACTTTTGTTTATTCTAAGGAGAAAACATTATAGGCTGTCCTTATGAGACGAGTGATTAGATGAAATAGGCTGTGACGAGGATCATTAATACGCTCATACAGGAGGACTTCTATGGGGCCGTTGTTTGAATGTGACAGACAAGGGCAATCAAGGTTAGAGTTTTTTGTTTCATAAATCCAAGTGTTCGTACTTATCTGGTCGTCTATTGTCAAGTCCGTACCGAATGGTATTATATATTATTATTATTTTTAATTGGAATTCTTAGAGATGAATAATTTGTGTATTTTTTAATTTAGGAATTTTTATCCTCATCTTCACAGTTCTTGTTGTTTCATGGCGCAGTGGATAGAGGCGTTAAATCGGTTTTAGATGAGCATTGCTTGAAGATAGCGGTTTCAATCCTACTCAAAGTAGGCCAAAGGATGAGTTGGCTAACACGTGGTGAGACATCAACTATGGAAGGAAGTAATTACTGGGAACACAGTTAAGAGTCCTCGCAAATAATCACCTGAAGGTCGAACGATGGGTTGGCCGAAACATGGCGAAACAACGACAGCAACAACAACTATAAAGATGAGGATATCAGTTCGCAAATAAATGAATAAACACACAAATTACTTATCTTAAAGAATTCCAATACAAAATTTATATATTTATACGATAGCGTGTGTGTTATTTATTATTTATTTATTTTACAAGGTGGTCACCACTTATCAAGGTCCGTAAGCCACACGGGGATAAGGGTTACTGCGTGTACAGTACGTTAATGTTGAAATTTGATAAAGTGTCTTACTTAAGGGGCGGTCCATCAGGAATTTGTTTATGTTGGACTTGAAGACATCCAAGTTGTAGTCAGGTGGGAAACAGGCAGACGGAACAGAGTTTCACAGGCGTGCACTTCTAAGAAAGGAGCTTTGTTCATGGAATTTACATTTTGGTTTTTGCACAGATAAAGAGTGGGGAAAATTTTTTACAGTAGTTTCAGCTAAACGGGTGTTTTTCGTGAAAGATCGGCGAGGGGGACCAGGGATTGAAGCTCAGTCGAGCACCTGCCATGGAAGGCACGTAAAACAAAGACAGGCTCGCAACGTCTCTCCTGTAGGAAAGAGGTTGCAGGGAAGATAAAATAGCATCCCCCACTAAGCCACGAAGCCTATTTTGTACTCTTGTCAAAGCAGGATAGGCTGTTTTTAGCAGCTCCTGGGCAGACGTGGCAACAGTACTCCATCCTTGGACGTACTTGGCTTTTATATAAGTAGAGACATGCATCAGCAGTGAGATATCTTCTGGAGCAGTAGGAGGATCCTACCATTTTTCCAGCGACCTTGGCAATAGACTTAATGTACGTATTCCATTTAAGGTCAGGAGTAAAGGTCAAACCCAGAAGCTTATCACAGCATACACCTTCCCTTAGTCGAGAGCCATCCATTTTAATTACTGCCAGATGGGGATCAGAGCGTTTATGATGCAAAGATTGAAGCTTGGTTTTAGATGCATTAAAAGTAACCAACCACCTCTTCCCCCACTGTACCACGCGCTCTAGATCAGAGGAGAGAGAATCAGAGAGAACTTTGTCATTTACAGCCTTTGATGTGTTGCCATAGATGGTTGTGTCATCAGCATAGATGTAAATGAATGATTTAAGTGTGTGTTTTGGGAGATCATTGATGTAGATCAGGAAGAGAGTTGCGCCCAGGATGGGCCCCTGAGGGACTCCAGCATTAATACTGAGGGCCTCTGTTTTCTGCCCATCAACCACTACTCTTATGAGCCTATCGGAGAGAAATGATTTAAAGATTGAGAAAACATTTCCAGTTATACCGTAGCTGGAAATCTTGTGAAGTAGGCCCTTATGCCATACTTTATCGAAAGCCTTTGATATGTCAAGAGCAATTGCCCTAGAGAGGAAGCCTTTGTCGAGACATTCACTAATCCTATGAGGTATAATCGTTAGCACATCTGCTGTAGATTTAGCACAACGGAAACCATATTGTATGTCACTAAGAAGGTTATTTCTGCTGAGGTGGTTGACTATTTCTCTATTTAATATGGATTGCAGTAACTTACTCATAACACACAGGAAAATTATTGCTCTGTACTGAGAGGGAGACGACTTATCACTTGAATTCATAAATACAGGGCATACTGATGAGGTTTTCCAGATGTTGGGAAGCACTTCTCTTTAAGACAATCCTTAAACAGTTTTGTAAGTATGGGGGCAAGATCTGGTTGAAGCTTTTTAAACACTATAATTGGAATGCCGTCAGGGCCAGTTGCTTTACTGGAATCAAGGTTCCTGATTAGCTTAGCGACTTCTCTCACATATATTTGTATGCTGGATAGGGGGTTGTCTGTGTGCATCTATTACGTTGGTAGCTATGGAATAAGTGATTTCTGTGCGCGATGGCAACAGCACATTCTGGGGAGAACCATGGCTAGCTCTTAGGTTTTTGTTGGACTTTTTTGGATAGTATGAATCGATTTATGCCTACAATTAATCATTCGGTCAGATTTGATACTATGGTGGACACATCCTTTTTAAAATGGAATGTAGGGGTAGATCAGATATAAATGTACGGAAGCTATCCCAGTCAGCCGTAGACTATCGATATACAGTACGGCGGAGAGGTACGTCTGAAGACTTATTGCATTTCGTTTTTATCTTAACGATAAAACCGACTGGTCGGAAGATCCCAGAGGGGACAGAACGGAAAATCATTCGGTCAGGTTTGATACTATAGAGGATACATCCTTTTTAAAGATGGAATGCAGAGGTAGATCAGATATGAATGTACGGAAGCTATCCCAGTCAGCCATAGATTGTCGATATACAGTACGGTGGAGAGGTATATCTGAAACTTATTCCATTTCATTTTTATCTTATCTGACACAACTGTGTGATCGGAGGATCCCAGGGGAGATGGGACGGAACAAACATAGCTCAGGGGAAGTTGTGAGAAAAAGGTCTAGAATGCTAGCGTACTGACCGGAAGTATCAAGCACACGGGTGGGTTCGTAAACAATCTGGGTGAGGTCATAGGCAATGGCGAAATCATGACAGAACCTCCCGTTATCATCTGGCTTGTTCGACTGGGTCAGCCATCTCACATTGTGGACATTGAAGTCACCACAAACAAATGTGGATGTTAGCCGAAGGATGAGCAGACAGGATGTGGTCAATTTTCTCAGATATGATCTTAAAGATGGAAACCCTGCTGTTGTGACATCTTTTTTTCTTTCGAGTGACTGTTGATTGATTATTATAACTTTCCATTTCTTGTTATAAATAAGTTTACCAAAATTTCGTAAGTTTTGGTTTAGGTTTCGATTTTAGCTGATGGCACTTAAGTCATCTTTTTTATATATAAATAATTTTAGCAAAAATTATTCATAATTTTAGTTTCGATTTCGATTATAACTAAACGAAATCAAGTCATATATATCCTTAATAAGTTTTGGTTTCGGTTTCGATTCAAGCTAATGCACCCAAGCGAGATGGATATTTGTTTATATTATTTTCGAAATCACAATTTATGATATATAAGAATCGATACAAAATTTCTATTATATTGACATATGAAATCTGCATAAATTAAACTATCATATTTAAGCGTATTTAACGACCGGAATACGCCACGAGTTCATGCTTGCTTGAATAAATACTTTTTCAGTTTTAACAAAAGAGCTATACTAATATCAGGGCGTCGCCATTTACGCTGACCATCCACAGAATGCCAACATCAATATATTACATATGGAAGAGTCCGTTGTGAAATTTCAACAGGTCCTGCTAGTAATATATAATTTTTTCTCCCTTATCTCGTAACGTCATTCTTTATTCGGTTTCGTTTAATCCTTATCTCCGTACATTTATAAGTTATCTAACCTTTTAACCTCGCCACACAGGGTGTTATTGAACAACCATACTTAAAACCAAAGCTAAAAAATAGCGTTATTTAAACTAGCTCATAACTTGACATTCAAAATATCAATGTATTACAATATTTTGCTAACTTTATTTAACTCTATTGTATTCCGTTGTTCCGAAAGAAAACACAAATTTCTACAAAAAAATACGCATTTGTTAATAACAAGAAAAACAGACTCCAATGAACGATGGATTTCAAAACAAATGAAGATAGGCAGAAGTTTTGCAAAGGACGGAATGGAGTTGAGAAAAGAGAGAGAGAGAGAGAGAGAGAGAGAAAGATAGAGAGAGAGAGAACGGGATAGAAAGAGAGAGAGAGAGAGAAAGAGAGAGCGGACGAGAGAGAATTGGAAAGAGGCACAGGTGGATGAAGAGAATAGCGTGGGCTGTTGTCGGATGGGCAAGAAACAAAAGAAAAAAATTCAGAGATCACAGGTGGTGGATAAGTTTTAACAGTTAGAAATAGAAAACAAAATAAACGGATTGAACAACATCGAAATGGAGGCAAATAAAAGATACAGGAAAACATAAAAATCAAGAGAGCGAGAGATGAATACACTGATCGAGGAATAATTACTCCCTGGAGGAATTAAGTGAAGTTTATTTTTAAAACGTAAAATTCCATTTGTTTATTATTTTGTATTAGCAAACAGAGAAATTCTATCCTGTTATTTGTTGTTTAGCTCAACAACCCGTTACAATTTGGCCGATATAAAAGCGAAGTTACAAACTGTTTTGCACACACATGCGCACAGATAAACACATAATGCCATATATATATATATATATATATATATATATATATATATATATATATATATATATATGGCATTATGTGTTTATCTGTGCGCATTATGTGTTTATGTGTGCGCATATGTGTGCAAAACAGTTTGTAACTTCGCTTTTATATCGGCCAAATTGTAACGGATTGTTGAACCAAACAACGAATAACGATATATATATATATATATATATATATATATATATATATATATATATATATATATATACATCTTTCTCCATATAAAAAAGTCCAATGTGTACCCTTAATCGAAATCGCTCCAAACCAGACAAAAAATACCACTTGGTGTAATAAGGTGTTATAAAATACTATACCAAGGTCAAAAACATGATAATTATAAAGTTAAGATCAGGGTTTTCACAACGGGGTTCGTACCGCCCACCGTGGGTGGGAGAGGCGTTACAAGATTTCAGTTACAGCCATGACAAAATTTATCATATAGGAAGTCCCTGAGATTCTTTATGGGTCCGTAAAAGACAGAGAGCTTCTAATAACATTACAAAGCTTTCGAACTCATTTTCTTGGGGATTCACAATTTACGTGGAAATTGATTTATTACACTTATTTTTGATTGGAAAAAATTAATTCACGAATCATACCTTGTAACAAAGCTCTATGAATATTCAATTCTTTATTTTCACTTGTACAACCACTTCTACTGCTGAAATAGAAAATAGCTATTCCTCTCCATCAAATCTTTATTGGAGTTCATATATGACATCCATTGGCCTTCCTACTTCTTGTAAAGTCGATTCTATTTATCGCTGTAAAACTTTTCTCACGCGTTTAGATATTCTCTACTTCCACAAATATGCTATCAGACCATGTATGCATACTGTTGTCATGTTTGGTTGGTGACTTCCTCTCACATTTGACTGTTTTTAATAAGGTGGAGAAGCGTAACTGCAAAATAATACTTTCTTTTCACATCAACGATTCTCTAACATACGTGATATTACTAATCTATGTCTTATCTATGCATACTATTATGTGATGTGTTCGTTTGTGTTATCTGATGTATTCCTTTTGAACATAGGAGTCACCACAGAGGCCACTCGTGGATAAGGGTTAAAGAGTGTACAATAGTCAATGGAACAATGCCGTAGTAATCGTTAGTAGCAGAAATTTGGTAAAGTGGATTATTTGTTTTCTTTCGACTATTTTTATTAACTCTCTCTTTTCATACCTCATTGTAATGCAATTTTTTAAAGCACCTTTTTGCCAAAAGCTGAAGTCACATGCCTGTTTCTCCTGACTGCTTCTTCTTATTTATAACCTTGGTCAAGATTAAAGCCAATAGACATCTTTTATCATATGATTCTTTATAGCTTTTTTTTACATGGGGGGCACCACTTATCAAGGTCCGTAAATCACACGGGGATAAGGGTTATTTTGTGTACAATAATCAATGGGATAATATCGTAGTAATAGTTGGTATTGGAGATTTGATAAAGCGTCTTATTTAAGGGGGCGATTAATCAGGAATTTGTTTATGTTGGACTTGAAGACGTCCAAGTTGTAGTCAGGTGGGAAACAGGCAAACGAAAGAGAATTCCACTTCTCAGAAAAAAAGCTATGTTCATGGGATCTACGTTTTGATTTAGGCACAGATAAAGATTGGGAGAAATTACTGACAATTGTTTTAGCTAGACGGGTGTTTATCATGAAGGATTGGCGAGGGGGGGCAGAGATTGGAGCTCGGACGAACACTTGCCATGGAAATTACGATAAAACAAAGACAGGCTCGCAATGTCTCTTCTGTGAGAGAGAGGTTGCAGGGAAGAGAAGAGAGCATCCCCCACTAAGCTACGAAGTCTATTTTGTACTTTGTCAAGGCAGGATAGGCTGCTTTTTGATGCTCCAGCCCAGATGTGGCAGCAGTACTCCATCCTTGGACGTACTTGGCTTTTATAGAGATAGAGAATTGCATCAATAGTGAGATATCTTCTGGAGCGGTAGAAGAATCCTACCATTTTCCCAGCGGCCCGGGCAACATACTTTATATATTTGTTCCATTTCAGATCAGGAGTAAAGGTCAAACCCAGGAGCTTGTAAAAACATGAGAGCCATCCATTTCAATTGATGCTAGATGAGGAACAGAGCGTTGATGATGTAAAGTTAGGAGCTTGGTTTTAGATGCATTAAAAGTAACCAACCACCTCTTCCCCCATTGAACGACGTGCTCTAGATCAGAGGAGAGGGAATCAGAGAGAACTTTGTCATTTACGGCCTTTGATGCTTTGCCGTAAAAGGCCGTGTCATCAGCATAGATGTCAACGAATGAATTTAGTATGTGTTTTAGGAGATCATTGATGCAGATCAGGAAGAGAGTTGGGCCCAGGATGGACCCCTGGGGGACAGCAGCATTAATAATGTGGGCCTCAGATTTCTGCCCATCAACCACTACTCTTATGAGCCTATCAGAGAGAAATGATTTAATGATTGAGAAAACATTTCCAGTTATACCGTAGCTGGAAATCTTGTGAAGTAGACCCTTATGCCATACCTTATCGAAAGCCTTTGATATGTCAAGAGCAATTGCCCTAGAAAGAAAGCCTTTGTTGAGAGATTCACTAATTCTATGGCATATAACTGTTAGCACATCAGCTGTAGATCTAGCAGAACGGAAATCATATTGCATGTCACTAAGAATGTTATTTCTGCTGAGGTGGTTGACTATTTCTCTATTTAATATGGATTCCAGTAACTTACTCATGACACACAAGAGACTTATTGCTCTGTACTGAGAGGAGGATGATTTATCACCTGAGTTCTTAATTACAGGGCATACTGATGAGGTTTTCCAGGGTGTTGGAAAGCACTTCACCTTAAGGCAACGCTTAAACCGTTTTGTAAGTATGGAGCAAGTTCTGGTCGAAGCTTTTTCAACACTATAATTGGAATGCCGTCTGGGCCAGTTGCTTTACTGGAATCAAGGTTCTTGATTAGTTTGGCGACCTCGTGCACAGATATTTGTATGTTGGATAGGGGGTTGTCTGTTGTAGGAGGAACTACGGGGTCGATGCCCTTCGTCGCAGAGGCTAGAGTTAGCTGCAAAGTTCTTGGCGAATAGTTTCGTCTTGTCTGATGCTGACGAGATAACTTCAGGTCCATTGATGATGGTTGGGATGGATCCTGTTTGCTATTTGTTAAAACTGGTGGGAACCAAGCCACTGTTCAGCTACTTTTGATTTGACGGACTGAGCATATAGCTCTCTTGCATTTTTTATTACTCTTTTACAGTGGTTGCTGGCAGTCCTGAAAGCAGCTTTAGTCACAGTGCATCTATTACGTTGGTAGCTATGGAAAAAGTGATTTCTGTGCTCAATGGCAGCGGCACATTCTGGGGAGAACCATGGCTGGCTGTTAGGTATTTGTTGGAATTTTTTGGATGGTATGAATCGATCTATGCCTACAATTAACAATTCGGTAAGGTCTGATACTATAGAGGATACATCCTTTTTAAAATGGAATGCAGAGGTAGATCAGATATGAATGTACGGACGCTATCCCAGTCAGCCGTAGAGTATCGATATACAGTACGGTGGAGAGGTATATCTGAAGACTTATTCCATTTCATTTTTATCTTATCTGATACAACTGTGTGATCGGAGGATCCCAGGGGGAGATAGGACGGAACATGAACATAGCTCAGGGGAAGTTGTGAGAAAAAGGTCTAGAAGACTTGCATACTGACCAGTAGTATCGGGCACACGGGTGTGTTCATGAACAATCTGAGTGAGGTCATAGGCAATGGCAAAATCATGACAGAACCTCCCCTCATCAACTGTCTTATTTGAGTGGGTCAGCCATTCCACATTATGGACATTGAAATCACCGCAAATGTGAATGGTAGCCGAAGGATGAGCAGATAGGATGAGGTCAATTTTCTCAGATATACTCTTAAGGACAGTAACCCCGCTGTTGTGGGGCGATAGAGAGCAAATATGAATGCGGTGGTATAAGCAAGTGCAACCCGGAAGCACATATGAGGTAAATTAGGGTCTTCTCTAGAGATATCTCTACCACACGGGAAGCCATCTTTAATGTAGGCACATATTCCATGCCCATGGCGATCTTGGGGGTCAGATTTAGATGTTAAGTTGGAGTATCCTTTTATTATGAGCTCATCTAGGGATGTGCTCGGCCCTATGCCAGTTTCGCTTAGAAAGAATAAGTTCGGTTTCGTCTCCTGTAATTGGGTTTCAACCTCTGGAATGTTGGAACGTAGACCCCTGATGTTGGAGAAGGAGACATGGTAGTAGGGGTCTACGTTGAAGAATAGGGTTCTAGGTTTATTCGTGGGTTTTTTTGTTTGTTTTTTTAGATAATTTATGTTGAGTTTTTGGGGTTTGTGGAACAGGTCGACACACTTGGTTAGAGTAGGATAGAGAGGGAAAGTAAGAGAGAAAAAAAGAGGAATGTTTATTTAGTACATGTAAGGTAAAGCCGTGACAATTACCCACTAGTATGGCATCGAGAGGCCCCACCAGACACTCCTGCATGGTCCAGAATCCATTCACCAAATGGCAATACAGCAGCCCCAGTACTTTACACCTGCTGATAGGACAGCCTCCTTAGTGGTTAACCAAGGTTCGAGTCCCTGGCTATCAGGCGGGTAACGTCAGGCCAGATGAAACGTTTACCTCCAGCACCCTTACTACTGACGTGGCCACAAGGATAAACATAGAAACAGAAATATTACCGACATGTCAGGCTACTGTTCACGAAGTATTACCGACCTGGAAAGCAGCTTTTTCTTCACCCTTTGTCAGAAAAATCACTGATTGTAAATGAGGACTGAAGGACAAAAAAGGAGAAGCAAGAGTTACTGGAGCTGCCGATAACACAACCACGGTGCATTATCTACTCTCCATTTAAAAAAATAAATAAATAAAATAAAAATAAATAAATAGAGAAAAATAAAAATAAAATAAAAATGTAAGGACTTATTAATATCTACTTTATTAGTCCGTTACTCCGTTCTCAGTTTAGGAGAATATTTGAAAATAATCTTCCCTTGAATAGTTATGCGTAAATATATTTTTTCTTCTTTTTGGCTTCATCTAACATCGATAGAGAATGATTTGAGCATTCGAGGTTTACATTTATACGATACCGTAATGGAACTTTCAATCTGTGAGGTCGGGTTTTTTTTTTTTTTAATTTTTTTGTATTAATTTACTTTGGAAGAACCCGTTTAAAAGCTGGTTAAGCGTAGAGCAATTTGGCTTAGGTACTAAGTTTAGACTGGTTAAGAAACAATGCATACGGCTGAGAAAAAGCATTTTCCAGTGTTTAGTTAATAGTGCAGAATATAATTTGGAAAAAACAGAAATAGCAAAAGAAAGATAAGTACAGGGTTACTTAAGGGGTAGAGTTGAGGGGTAGGGGGTGAAATCTTGGGTTCTGTATTTTTATTTATTTTATTTGTAATTCAACAATGCTTTTGTTTTATTTTGTTTTTGTTGGCTTTAACTACCTCGGGCATTTTAGCTTATATAAGTCTGTTACTCTGTTCTCAGTTTAGGAGAATATTTGAAAATAATCTTCCCTTACATAATTATGCGTATATAATATATATATATATATATATATATATATATATATATATATATATATATAGTTTTTTGGGGAAAATTTATTTTTGGGATGTAATTTGAAAAAAAAAAAAAACAGAATAAAACAGCAAAAGAAAGATAAGTGTAGTTGAAATGCTCAGAAATTTAGTCAAACCTGGAAAAAATATATAAACGACTAGACAATAATGTCTGCAATAAATAAGTTTTTGCGATATCAAGTCGGGTGGATTTCCAAATTATAGATAGAAAATGGCGTAACTTCCGATCAAAACTCCTTTATTTAATAATGCCTTAGAAATGCAGAGTATACCAAGAAAATAGAACACAACAAAAGCAACCCCAAAACTAGCTATTTAAAATCCGTAATCACTCATATCATGACTCGAAATAAAACTAATATAACAAATCCTTCTTATACAATCAAAAATAACCCTACCCTCCCAAACAATATAATCTTAAATGTTAGGCCCATCACTCAAATCCACATAACCGTTTGAGGCAAAATTTTGTAGTTAGCTGTGTCTATCACTCTCTTACAATTATTTCTAGCTTCTATAAACTTCTGTTTATTTGAGCTGGAGTTATGTCGGTTGAATCTGCGGAACGCATGCTGCCTTTGACAAATGGCAGCTGCACAAGCAGAAGTAAACCATTGGGGAGAGTGGGGCTTGCTATAGTATTTCCGTGCGGGAACATGTGCTTCAATAGCAGTTTTGAACCATTCAGTTGTATCATTTGCACACTGTTCTGCTGGAAGGGTAAAGATATTTTGCCATGGGGCATCTCTGATGAGCTCCCTGATGGCTTCCCAATCAGCCTTTTTGTAATACCTCGTTGTTTTGAGAAGTGGGTCTTCAGTTTTAGGGCGAGAATTTAGGCTGATTTCTACCATTATCACAGCGTGATCAGCATTCCCGAGTGGGCTGTGGGCATTTGTTGTACAGTCATTGGGAACCGTTGTCAGAAAGAGATCTAGAAGTGAGGCATATTGATCGTGCTGGTCTGGGAAACGTGTGGGAAATGCAACGCTTACAATGTAATGAACATTCAAGACTTCGACAATATTTGAAGACGTCCCAAGGATTATCACTGCCATGCGTCGTAAAAAAAGAAATAAATAAAAATAAAAACACCTGCATTTTTATGATGAAGTATTCGTTGATTAGAAATATTGAATTTGTTTTAATGAATGAATATACTTATTTAAAAAAAAAACGTGCACTGCCTTTGGACTTGAAACCTTTAAAGTTTGAATTCTGTATTATATATATATATATATATATATATATATATATATATATATATATATATATATATATATATATATACTTTAACATGCGTGGATATCTCCTACTCTGCCGTGAGGACTCTGACAGGCATATACACGGGCTTGGGGTCTACATTCGAAACACCCTCCCCTTGACTAGAGAAACTAAACTAGAATCGGACGATCAAGCCATTATCTTCTTAAGACTAAACATGCAACACAACATTAGCTACTTTTATTTTCTCTACCTCACTGCCTCGACTCAGGACTGTACCCTAATAAACAGCATAGATACAGCACTTTCCCTCGACACTAGCGCACAAGCGCATGTATTTGGTGACTTCAATGTCCACCACAGCAACTGGCTTGGATTTTCTACATACACAGACGCAGCTGATACTACAACTTCTCTATATCTCATTTCCTAACACAGATGGTTACGTTTCCAACCCGTTTCCCAGACCAGCAACAACAACACGCATCACTTCTAGATCTGTTTCTGATCACAGTTCCCGATAACTGTGTAACGAATGCCCACAGCCCTCTTGGGAACGCCGATCATGCAGTGGTAATGGTTGAAATCGCCCTAAACTCTAGAGCCAAAACTGACGAGCCACCGCTCAAAACAACGAGATATTATTAAAAGGCTGACTGAGAAGCCGTCAGGGATCTCATCAGGGACGCCCCATGGTAAAATATCTTTTCACTTCCTGCTGAACATTGCGCAACTGAGACAACTGAATGGTTAAAAACGGCAATTGAAGCACATGTTCCCACACGCAAATTTTATAGCAAGCCCCACTCTCCCCAAGGGTTTACTTCTACTTGTGCAGCTTCCATAGCGCATAGGCAGCATGCGTACTGCAAATTTAATTGACATGTCCAGATCAAACAGACAGAAGTATATAGAACCCAGAAATAAATATAAGAAAGAAATAGCGACAGCTAAGAGAGAATTTACTGAAACCACCAAAAATACGCATCGAAGCACAGAAATTAGGACCCGTAACTTCTGAAAAATCTACAACATTAAATAATGGGCGATCAACAATTCCCCCACTATTCAACAACAATGGGGTTGTTTGCTCAGCAACTGAGAAGGCTAACATGCTTGCCAGATGGTTTGCCTCAAACTCCACACTGGACTCTGCAAACCACCCCCTCCCTGACTTTCCTTTGCGGACAGACGCCACACTAGACGATCTGAAAATCGCCCCTTCTCAGGTGCATGCTATCATCAGAAATCTTGACACTGCAAAAGCATGTGGACCTGATCTCATCCCGGCTGTGCTAGTAAAACAATGCACTGCCGAATAGTTCCAATTATCTCCAAACTTTCCAACAAATTCTTTAATGAATCTTGCTTTCCTATCTGCTGGAAAACTGCTCCTGTAGTACCAGTTTTCAAGAATTCTGGCGAAAAAACTGACCCATCAAATTATCGCCCCATTAGCCTCCTCCCAATTTTCGCCAAAATATTTGAGACCATAATTAACCAAGCTCTAGTCCATCACCTTACAGATGCTACACTTCTGACTGACCAACAATATGGATTTAGGCAAGTCCGTTACACAGCAGACATCCTAACTTCAATCTCAGAATGTATATACCATTCACTGGACAAAGCGGGGGAGGGTAGAGCGGTAGCTTTAGATATATCTAAGGCTTTTGACAGGGTATGGCATGAGGGTCTTTAAAAAAAATCAAGTCATACGGTATCACTGGAAGAATACATAACATAATTAAATCTTTCTTAGATAAGAGAAAAATCCAGGTTGTCCTCGACGATCTTATATTTAAACAATACAAGATAAATGCGGGAGTGCCTCAGGGGTCTATCCTTGGACCTCTGTTATTCCTAATATTCATAAATTACCTCCTTGAGAAAATTGTCTGTGAGATGTGTATATATGCTGACGACACAACGCCCTATAACATACATGACAGGAAAACAAATGAACACATATCTAAAGAATGGCAGTAACACAAGAGAATGACATCCGATCTGTAGTGGAATAGGGACAAAAATGGATGGTCACATTCGATGCTGCCAAGACTAAAGTTGTTTCCTTCAATAATTACAAGAAACCTTCCTTGCCACCAATAGCAATGGCTAATGACTCTTTATCTGAAAGTACATCTTTTAAACTCCTCGGCCTAACGTTCACAGGAAACATGAGTTGGAGCAATTACATTGAGAGTATTGCCAGGACCGTTGCGAATAAGGTGGATTCTCTCTACCGTTCTAGAAAGCTACTAACGCCCGAAAGTATCCTATACATCTATAAGGCCACCATTCACCCATGTATGGAGCATTGTTTTCCTATTTGGGCTGGTGCATCTGCCACTAGTCTCTCGCTCCTAGACAAGGTTTAAAAAGAGTCGCCAATATAATAGACCCTGAACTGTCATCTAAACTTCAGCCTCTGTCCCATCGACGAAATGTTGCATCGCTCTGCCTGTTCTACAAGTACTTAAACGGTGATTGCTCTGACGAACTGCAAGCACTTGTGCCCCCTCGACGTTACTACCCCCGACAAACCTGACAAGTAGCTAAATCCCGCACCTTCACGGTAGAGATCCCTAGGTGTAAGAGAGCCTTCTACTCCAGTAGTTTCTTCCTCAGTAGAGCTAGACTTTGGAATTCCCTTCCGGATCCCGGCTTCCCCAACTGTACTTATATGCAGAAGTTCAAGTGTAACGTGAACCGACATCTTGTTGGCCAACAACAATATATATATATATATATATATATATATATATATATATATATATATATATATATATATATATATATTCAACTGAATACCTGAGCTACTGGTATTTACAAATTAACGATAGATCACTGTAGCAAACTCATTGAAAGTTTCTATTTTATCTAATTTGAGAAAATTAATATACACACATACATACACACACACACACACACACACACACACACACACACACACACACACACATATATATATATATATATATATATATATATATATATATATATATAGACATACGTAGATATTTGTATATATCTAATATTCCTTAGGAGTATTACATAGTAAGAGCTAGAAAACTAGCTCGACAGATAGATAAAAAGTGTTCTGTTTTGTTAAGGGGAAATTACCAAGTGCTCAATAAAGTGTGGAGAGGTAAAATGTTTTAATACTAATAACATGTACATTCATTTGAACGCTCGCATCCAAGTTGAACAATATAATTAAAAAGGTAGCAAAATCTTTATGTTTTCAGATTTTAGAATATATTGAATTATATCTCTAAAGGGGACTATCCATCAGTGATGAAGCAGAGTAAGAGCGCTAACAGGTTATTGATAACATGGTTCCTTGTATGAGTAACGTTTTCCCCAATAGTTTTTAATGAGTAATTTGATATTCGCCGTTACTTGTTGATCAAACATGAACATCAATCTATGGGGTATCAAAATATATTCATGGAAATCCTACGAGGCGACTTCAATTCTTTCTTTGAGCCATTCGTTCTCTTGGAGGCTGAAAATGTCGTTATAGGCATTATCCAATTTCCTATTTCTCAAGCGACATCATTGTTCTATCGAACGCTTTCATGGCCACTTGGTAGGTGGAAGGTACAAAATCGATCTTGTCTTCACGCCAAGTTAGTCCCATCAAATATGAGATGTCCTTGAACTCAATAGATTCTTTCAACTTATCAATATCACTCTGCTCGTAATAACAAGTTCCTGGCAAAGGAAGTAACGATTGAATCTACAGCAAACATAGGAAGATTTTACGTGCGTATAGACATTTACATTTTAACTACATTCTCTACACGAACTGACACATACACACATTTTGATATGTTTATATATATATATATATATATATATATATATATATATATATATATATCGTTTCATTTTTTATTACCGTATCTTTCTGTTAAGTTATATTATTGTTTCAGCTACTCGGCCGTTTTTTTTTTTTTTGCCGTTTGTAGCTTCCTCAGACTTTTACAGAAAAAAAAACCCGGCCAGACGGAAAAAAAAAAAACGGTCGAGTAGCTGAAACAATAATGTAACTTACCAGAAAGATCCGGTAATAAAAAATAAAAGGCATATTTGCTCTACAACAGTATTGAGCACTTTCATCAGTTTTTATTAATTACCATTTCCACTATATATATATATATATATATATATATATGTATATATACATATATATATATATATATATATAATTTATAAATCAAGAAGTCAAAATTCAGTGTTTACAATCGAAAGGCTGCAGTAAACTTAAGGCGAATATAAATATTAAATACTTATATAGTAATCCCAACCAATTAAACGCTCAATAGAACCAAAATAGGAAATAGAGCTTGTCATATAAGAACACAATTTAAAACTGTAAATTATAATTTACATGAATTTATTGTTCGATAGGATACTGAAAAAAGAAATATAAAGAGTTCCTTAATACTCGGCTTTTTTCATCAGAGGAAAGATATTAGCAAATGAATATTATAGCGAAGCAATGAATTTGCTGGTACTGTCATAAATTTACACAGCATTATATTCAAACTAGTCATGAATGCAAACACAGTTTTAGTGCAAAAAGTTAATACTTACTGAAACGAAATGACAAATAAAAAAGTTAATACTTACTGAAAAGAAATGACAAATAAAAAAGTTAATACTTACTGAAACGAAATGACAAATAAAAAAGTGAATACTTACTGAAACGAAATGACAAATAAAAAAGTTAATACTTACTGAAACGAAATGACAAATAAAAAAGTTAATACTTACTGAAAAGAAATGACAAATAAAAAAGTTAATACTTACTGAAAAGAAATGACAAATAAAAAAGTTAATACTTACTGAAACGAAATGACAAATAAAAAAGTGAATACTTACTGAAACGAAATGACAAATAAAAAAGTGAATTAAAAGATTAAAAATCAAGATGAAACCATATGGAGTGGTTAAGTATTCTCAAGACGAAGTGATGATAAGAGGTATTGTTCACACAAGAAGTCGAATTTATAATGTTGACAAATAGATCCAAATTTAAAATCCAAAATGTGTGAAATCAAGGTCTCTAAAAAATCTCGTTTGCAAGCAGTCGGGAAAGAAAATGATTTCGAATCACAGTTTTTTTTCACTTATCGATAGTGGAATCGGCGTAACAAATCCTTCATGACCCTTTAAATGTTTGATAATGAGAGAAAACTTGATTTAAAAATCATAACAGAAATGAAATACAAGGGAAACGGAAGTAAAAAAACTGCCTCCTCGTGACCCAGAATAATTAAGTCAAATAGATCAATTAATAAGTCAAAATGCGCACATTTGAACAAATGTGTGGGCGTAACTATAAAGGGAACCGACTTTTCGAGAAGCAGAAAAGAGAATGGATCTCATATATGAACTCCAATACAGATTTGATGGAGATAGAAGAATAAAGTAAATGGAAATATGCGCTCATATAGTCATAATCTAAATAGCAATGCTGCTATTAATAATAATAATAATAATAATAATAATAATAAGAAGAAGAAGAAGAATATTATTATTATTATTATTATTATTATTATTATTATTATTATTATTATTATTGGCTCACATGGAGCTTTCACACAAGTCAACAAACGATCTGATTGGAGACCTGTGGTGTTCTCTGGAAGCTGAGTGACAACGTCTCCCCAGACATCCAGCTCTCTCCACCTCTTTCGATAGCATTTGCAAGTAAATTTGCATCATCGCAACAGCCTCTTACCATTGATTTCTCGCTGGCAGTGGCCATTGATTTATACTGGAATTTGAGTGGCACTAAGCCTCCCCAAGATACCAGTTCTCTTCGCACTTGTCAAGCGGAGGTCTGGCCAGTGCTCCCTCGTCGGTTTTTCCATCCTCCTTGACCCTTCTCGGCTCTTTGGTATCACTTTTCTATTGGAGGAACGGTGGTGAAACAATGGAGGGGATGCATTATGGGGGTGTAGAACTTGTAGATCTGCAGCTTTCGTGTTCTTCATTCCCTGTAACGCTTCTTCGTTATATTGGCTTGTATTATTCTACGAATTCAAGAGTTTTCCTTAATATTTCAGTCGTTTTCATTATCGTTAGGCGTTATATTTTTGCAGCTATTCCTCTGATTCCAATTTCTGCCATTCTTTTTTCCAGGTTTTTCGGAATTGTTCCTAGTGCTCCTACTATTATCGGCACTATTTTGATTTTCTTCATCATCCAATTCTCTTTTAACTCGCTGGCTAATTCTGTGTATTTGCTTCGTTTCTCCTTTTCTTTCATACTCCCCCCGTGGTCAACTGGGACAGCAATTATTATTATTATTATTATTATTATTATTATTATTATTATTATTATTATTATTATTAATATTAATAATAATAATAATAATAACAACAACAACAAAAACAACAATAACAATAACAATAATAATAATAATAATAATAACAATAATAATAATAATAACAATAATAATAATAATAATAACAATAATAATAATAACAATAACAGCAATAATAATAATAATAATAACAACAACAACAACAAAAACAACAATAACAATAATAATAATAATAACAATAATAATAATAATAACAATAATAATAATAATAATAATAACAATAATAATAATAACAATAACAACAACAATAATAATAATAATAATAATAATAATAATAATAATAATAATGATATGGAAATAAATGGGTGATAATAAAAGGAAGTAAAAAAGTTTACAGTCTTGTGTTCTTATGTAATATGTTCTTATTGTTTTTAAGCAATTAGTAAAACAAAACTCTACAGATCATAATAACATCCAAATAAGATATATTTTTTTATTTGCGTAAAACTTGAAACTTGGAGTAAATTCGCTAGATAACCTCTAGAAAAATGCAGTTCATTTACAAGGCATCAAAGAATTATTTAAAATTAAAGAAATATTTTTTCAAGAAAAATAATATCATAATATATTGCTAATTATATAAAAATAGAATATAAATGGTGTTGTTTTGTAAACCTTAATTTATTTATTTTACGGGTTTATGCTTTTGTCCAGTTGGGTTTTGTCCGGTAAGTTTTTTGCCTGCTCCCTCACTCAGCATTGACAAATCTGACAAGGAATGGACAAATCGTTGTGAAAAAGCTTAGCTTTGAATTGAACTTGAAATGAATTTGTGAATTTTCATGTTTCCGTTTAAAAAACTTTTAGTATCAAAATTTCATTGATTCTGCCTATATCATTTACTTATGCTTAGACTTAAAGATTCCTACGCCGCCAGATGACGTCTGAAGCCCGATCAAATGTTCAAGTATTTTTTCGCATCTACTTGCCA